>NW_008246077.1:679825-696462 GCF_000281045.1 Saprolegnia diclina VS20
CGAGCTCCTCGACGGTCTCGAGACGCTCTCGGGCCGCGTCGCCGAGGGTCCAGCCAACGTCGCCTCGAGCCTCGACTGCGTGCGCAAGACGCTGGAGATGCTCCGGCACTTTGAAGCCGACCTCACGACGCACGACCTCATCACGCTGCACAAGGTCGACCTCGCGATCGACGCGCTCGCCAGCGACGCCGCAGACCTCTGCCAATAAGCTTTTGGGTCATATTTAAGTTTTGCATTTTCTCAATTGATTGTAATGTTTTATCTTGTCGTTCAGGGGGAAGACATCCATCTTGAACGCTATCGTTGGCTCTCCGACGAACGACGAATTGGTGTACACCAACGTTGAATGGAGACCTTCGAGACCTTTTACACATACCAGCTTAAAGTATCAAACTATCAAGGAGCAAGACGCGTGAACGGGTAAAGCGCGGAAGCGTCTTAGTTACAATTGCCACCGATGGGCTTGGATCGCAGCCAGCACGTCCGTCGGAAGGCGGGCGCTCTCTTGAAGCGCGCGACGGGCTTCAAAGTCGTCGGCCACGAGGACGCAGTCCGCGGCACTCGACAGCGCCACGCGCACCGCGGCTTCTTCGAGCGACGACGACGGCACACCAAACGTCGTGAGCTGGTCGTGGATGTCCTTGGCGTCGTTGGCAGCAATCATCTGCAATTGTGTCAACACTCGATCGACAGGACACTATGGTGTACCTCGATCGACGCGTCAAAGTATCGCAAGAGGTCGCGAATCGCAAACGAGTAGGCAAATGAAAACTCTTTGGTCGCTTCGACTTGGTTGAGCGTCTCGAGGATCGCTTCGATGCGCGGCAGAATTTGCGTCTCGCGGATGTAAACCCACTCGGCAAAGTTGTCAAACTGCTCGTGCTGGTACGCAAGAATGTGCGCCCACGCAATCTCCTATCCAGATCGATCCGATAGTATCCAAAACAACGTATCCAATCCACAAGGGATAGTGCATACGTCAGGCGAAGGCACGCTCGTTGCATTCGCCGGGTAAATGGTCTCGCGGTACTTTTGCTCGACATTGAGCGCGAATGCAAACGTCTCCTTGAGCTTGGCCGCGATCTCGTCGCCAGAGAGCTTGGCCGGCATCGTCGCCAAGTGCAGCGGCTTGGAGTCGCCCCCCGCAAGGACCGTCACGTCCAGCGGCTGCTCGCCGAGAAGTGCAACGCCCTTCGTTTCACGGTGCAGAGCAAACGCCAAATTGCTTTGGACGTTGACCGGCACTTGAAGCGCGACGCAGCCGGGCTGCCACACGTCGTCGGCAAAGAGCACGTGGCGCACAAACGCCTCGGTCGCCTCGGTAGAGCTTGAGGACGGGAAGGCAAAGCCGTAGCCTTGAATGTGCCCCGCCGAGATGCTACTTTCGAGTGCAGCGATCGCGCCCTGCAACAGCGCCTTGTCGTGCGAGTCAAGGAGTTCGCAAGGCAGACGAAGTAGCACCACGTCGACCGTCTCGACGTCCAGCGCGCGTCGAATGCGCTCAATCTGGTACGTCACGGCCTCGGGCGACAGCTTCTCGTCGGGTCCTACAAGCGATTGTGAGGCGAGGGCGAGAGGGCAAGCGGCGTACGCAACGCGGCGCCATCGATCTTGTCGTCGAGAAGCGCGCTGAGTACAATGTTTTCGCGCGGGACGCTGTCCTCCGAGAAGAGCTCGTTGAGCGCAATGGGCTCGGCCGCGTGCGTGACCGAGACCGCATCGGCCTGCGACGGCACCGTGTACCAAAAGTGCGTCTGGACAAAGTTGTGCTGGTGCGTGAGCACGGCCTCCTTGAGTTGGTGGAGCAGCTGCGACTCCTTCGTGAAGAGCACGGGGCTACCGTAGCCCAGCGGCGTGATCGCGAGAGACGCGGTCGGCAGCTGCAGAGATCGCTGCGTCGTGACGTTGGCATTGGCGACAAAGGCCTGCGTGCCCTCGGAGGTGGCGCGGCCCATGTGCAATAGCGCCACGCGCGAGGCCACGCGCAGCTTCGGAAGCTCTCGGAGCACAGAGAGCATGGTCGCGATGAAGGACTTGGAACGACGGGCCTGCAATTGCACTGTTCCAATCACGCCGCTCCAGGTTCCGGTTACTGTCGCAATCTTCCGGATGAGCACCCGGTGCCATCATCGTGGCGCCAACACGAGCCAACGCCCTCGGTGGAAGCCACTTGGGTGGAAGCTAGTGGTGGTACTCGCAGTGCTACTACACGGTGCGGAGGTGCGATTGGCGGGCTACGTAGGAGGCATTGATCGCGCGAGCCGTAGCGGCAGTCGGGTTTCGGATCTGGCTGCTGACAAGCCAGAAGCTGACAACGTAGAGTCGACCAGCGTAGTTGAAAGCACAGAAGATGACACCGTGGTTATGATGTCCGTGTAGCTCTGTACTCGATCGTCGGCTGGCGTGATGGGTAATGTGCGTCATTGACATGGAACAGCGCTCGAGGTGGGCAGGACGATAACTGTGGGAACCCCATTTTTGATTTGTAAACGTTCCGCAATCCTTTGTCGTGCGAGGATCCCGACGGCAAGGATGAGAACGTTGCGTGAGTCAGAGCGACATCACGGAGCTATCCGGTGGGAGTCAGACGAGCGATTGTCCGACCTCGAACCCACCGCCACAAAGTAGCTCCAATGTGCAAGAATACCAAGGCGAGTTACAACGATATGTATTTGCAGCCAAGTACTAGCTCATTGCAGTTGCATGCGTTGGGAACGACGTCGAGAACGCTACCGACGTGTCGTTGCGGTGCACTTCAACGTGTACCCACCCAGCAAGAGGTGGAGCGATGTCGACGCTTCGTTGCATCGAGAAGCGCTGCGCAAAGACGCGAAGCTTTTTGGCCCTTACCGGCGTGAGCTCCCTCGCGCAGTAACCTCGGGTTTTCGGACAAGGTGACCTGTCGCGTGAGATCGTCCACCCCTCTTCGAGCAGCCCAACGTATCACCGACAACGCATGCTCGACGCCAATCGAAGCTACTACGAGTTCACATAGCATGCGCTCGATGTGTATATACCCACCACACCGACAGCAGCACCCAGCGTCCACAGCGTCCACAGCGCGGAGACAGGCGCGCGCTTCTATGCGCATCGCCACTCGGCATAAACGCGATTAGCGCGTCATCCGCTGCTTCGTCGCCACGTGGAAGCATGCTACGTGAGGCTTTGAGGGCGCTTTTGCGTCAAATCACTACGACCTTATCGTGGGTTCTCGAGGCATTGCGAGCGTCGACCGGCACGTCAATGGTGGTGGCACCCAGACTGGATCTTCCTCTGAAATTTAATATAATGGAGCGCGGTGATTGGCCACTGCGCGACGATCGCAGCGATTGCAACATTGCGTGTCGTCGTGCAGCTGATGGGCGACCGCGATACTCGGACCAAGAGAATCGAATTGGATCAGTCATGGGCTTTACGTGGTTTGGCATCGGCGTACGCTCCAAATGGCGATCGGCGGTTGCTCAGCGCTATGAGGTAGAAAGGCCGGCAGCTCGTACAGGCCGCCAAGGAAGGCGACGTCGAACAAGTCGCCATGCTCCTCCGGAAGCGCGCCAACCCCAACGCCAAGAAGGCCGTACGATAGCCCTTTGTGTACCTCGGCCATCTTCTTACTCTTGGCTAGGGTATGACGGCGCTCTTCTACGCCGCCTCGAGCGGCCGCGTCCCGATTGCGATGATGCTCGTCGAGGCCGGCGTCGACGTCAACAAGAGCACCTCGGTACACACCGCCTATACCAGCAAGTGTACTGACTACGCCTAGCTCGGCGAATACCCCATCTACATTGCGGCTGCCAACGGCCACGCCGAAGTTGTCCAGATCCTCGTGACGGCCAAGGCGAACGTCAACAAGGTCAAAAAGGACGGCGACTCGGCGCTGTACATTGCCGCGGCGAATGGCCACACGCGCATCGTCGAGATGCTTGTAGCGGCCAAAGCCGACGTCAACAAGACCAACAAGGTAGAAATCGCCAACTATCAAGTTGATACGTATGCTCGATGGTGGTCAGACGGGCGACCTTCCAATCAAGATGGCGGCGCAGGGCGGCTTTATCGACATTGTCCGCATCCTCATTGGCGCCAAGGCCGACATGAACAAGTGCGACGAGGTACTCGATTTCCGTTGTCCGCGAAGGCACCAAATTGGTGTAGTTTGGCTTTTCCACGATCTACGTGGCCGCGTCGCACGGCGAAGATGAGATCGTCCAGCTCCTCATCGATGCTGGCGCCGACATGGACCCGTCCAAGGTACTCTCTACGCTCTGAGATTCATATCTAATATCTGGTCTTCGTTCTAGTTGTTCAACCCGATCCACATTGCGACCGTGAACGGCCACCGCAACTGCGCCAAGATGATCAAGCAAGCCATGCGTGCGGCGCGTGCGACGCGTGCGCTCAAGCACGTGCCACGCGACGAGCTGCCGCGGCTCGAGTACCTCGGCAGCGGCGTCCAAGCCTATGTCTACAAGAGCGAGTACCACGGACAGGACGTCGCGGTCAAGGTCTTTCTGCGGCGCAACAAGGCGTCGATCCCGATTCTCGACAAGGAATTCGATTTGATCTGTCGGCTCGAGTCGCCCAACATTGTGCAGCCGATCGTCGTCTTTCGCGAAAACATTGGGCCCAACGAGCCGCTCCAGATCGTGACCGAGTACATGGACGGCGGCAGCCTCGCCACGTATCTGCGCATGCGCCGCGAGCACGTCCCAACGGCCTTTGAATTCTCGACCGTCGAGCTCGCGCTCGCGATTACCAAAGGCGTCTTTGATCTGCACACGAACGACATTATGCACCGCAACCTCAAGTCCTCGAACGTGCTCCTCTCGTCGACGGGCCAGCACATCAAGCTCAGCGACGTGGGCATTCCGCCCGTGCTCCAATACGACCGCATGAGCGACGCGCTCGGCGCCGCGTACTGGGTCGCGCCCGAAGTGCTCTCAGGCGAAGAGCACACGTTTGCGTCGGACATTTACTCGCTCGGGATTGTCCTTGCAGAGATTGAGACCTTGCAGCGCCCGTACGCCAACGTGACGAAAAACGTGTGGGAGATCCTCGACGACGTCAAGCGCGGCGAGATTCGACCGGAGCTCATGGCCGACTGCCCGCCGTCGTACCGCAAGGTCGTCGAAGGCTGCTTGAAGCGCGACCCGATCGAGCGCCCCAACGCCCTCCAAGTGCTCGAGTGCTTTGTGTTTGCCGTGCACGCCAACAAGTAGGATTGCTTTCGATCCTACCACAAAATTCGAGTTGTATTGTCGCTACATGGTTGTCTGATGCGGCCACGACGACGGATAGGGTTGCGTGTACTGTGCCACGGCTGGGTGCTGCTGCTGCTGGTGTGGTTGGTGGTGGTGGTGTTGTTGTTGCTGCTGCTGCTGGTACATGTATTGTTGCTGCTGGTACTGTTGCATGTGATGCTGGTATTCCAACTGCCGCTGGTAGTCTTGCAGCCTCAGTGCTTCGGCTTGTTGCTGCAGAAGCGCTTGCTCGTGCGCTTGTTGCTGCATAAGCGCTTGCTCGTGCGCTTGTTGCTGCAGAAGCGCTTGCTCGTGCGCTTGTTGCTGCAGAAGCGCTTGCTCGTGCGCTTGTTGTTGTTGCTGCTGCGCTACGTAGTCGTGCAAGAAGGCGTGAACCGCGTGCATGGCGATCTCGCAGTGCTCGCGCGACCTTGTTCAGATGAGGCTAATATGAAAACATAAGTTCTGATTTGGCACATACCCGTGGATGCACAGCGTCACGTTGGTCTGCCCGCGCGGCGGCGCCTTGCCCAGCGTAATGTACGTACCCGACATGTCCTACAATCCGCTCGGACAACAACTGCAGGACTAGAGGTACCATGAAATGCTTGAGCCCCGCATCGTCGTTGGCGTGGAGAAGCTCGACAATGTCCATAGGGATCTGAATGTAGACAGCCTCCGAGAGATCGACGCGGCGTCGCGTGTTGGACGCATTGGCCGCCGTGGTGTCGTCGTCGTCGACCATCATCATGTCGTCATTGGCACTGCAGACGCTTTATCATCATGGTCGAGTGCGGAAGAAATCGATATTACCTCTCGCCGACTGCATGTGCATGCGGTTCGGTGGGTGATGCTGCATCTGTCGTGGCAGTCGGCGTCAACGTGGTCCGCGCGTTGTCGCCGCCCGACTTGGTGGCGCGTTGCACCTTGTCCATGAGCTGCGAGTTGGGCAAGAATTCGTCCACGACAAAGGTAAAGTCGATGCAGTGGCTCTTGACCCACGCGGACGTGAGCACTTGGCCATGGAAGCGGCGCTAGATCGCAATGAGGCGCGATTCTGCACGTGCCGATCGCTACCTTTTGCATGCAGTGGTCGCGAAACATGTCGTTCGTGACGACAAAGCCGTCGTGCTTGATCGCATAGTCAATCACGTAGTAGTCGTCGTGGGCTTGCGGCGGTGTGAGCACGAGCTTGGCCTCGGCCACGAGCGCCCGCACTTTCTCCAAGCTCGCCTCGTCCTGAAAGTACTTGGTGCCATCGAGCCAGTAGCGCGGTGCGAACGCCACGCAGCGCAGCTGGAGGCGCGCAAAGTAGTCCAAGGCGGCGCGCACGCGGTCGATCTGGAGGTTGCCGGCGGTGATCGTTGCCACGTTGGCTGCGTCCAGCACTACGAGGGCCATTCCGAGTATCGTCGCCTTTGCCGCCGATGTCCAAACTGGCCGCCGGATAGGATCCCGAGCCATCCGGATAAAAATTGCGTGTTGCCAAGATCTCGGCGATGGACTTCGAGCGGCGGCTCGCCGACATGGACTGGCGGCTCGTCGACGCCTTCGACCTGCAGCACATTGACACGGTGCTACTGCAGGAGATGGTGCCATCGGTCACGTACGGCCTCGTGACCGAGGCCATGTGCGCGTCGCCGCGGCTCGCCTGCAAGCTCATTTGCATCCTGCAGCTCTTGCTCGAAATGTTCATTGGCTGCCGAAAGCACGACGCGTACGATGTGCAATTGCTCCAAGACGACCTCTCGAGTGCGCTGCGCGACCGAGATGGGTACCGCTTGCGGCTAAAGGAGGCGCTTACAGACACAAAGGCACTCAAGGTCCAGCTCGCGCGAACAACGACCTTGCTCAAGAGCTGCGGCCACGTCTTGCATGCCCACGGGTGCTCGCCGCACGCCATTGCTGCGCTCGAAGCGCTTTTGGCTACGCCATTGACAGCCAACGCCGATGCTACCGTCAAGGTGGCGCACCTCTGCGCGTTCTGCGGCAAGGCGTTTGGCACACAAGACTACCTCTTAAAGCACCTCGAGCGCCGTCATCCGGGCGGCACGGTCGATGCAGCGTCACCGGTCTGCAGCGAATTGCAAAGAGCGCTGAAAAATATGCTATGTATATAGGAAGAAGAGGAACCGACGGTCATGTACGCCAAGCCAACGACGACACGGAGCAAGCCATCCTTGCCCGACTACCAAGCCATTCTGAGCAAGCTCGAGACGATGCTTTCGCAGCACGAAGTGTCGATACGCGCGGTCGCGGCCGACGAGACGGCCAAGCTACAGGCGATGCAGACCGAGATGCACCTCGAGAGCGGTATCAAAACGGAGCTGCACGTCGCGCGCGCCGCTGTCAATGCGCGGTACCCGTCCTCTCGACCACACGACGCTGCAGCGGGGTGTGTCATCATGACATGTCTAGGCTGGACGACGCCCAGCGTCACTTGGCCCACATTCTGGAGGAGCGTGACGACGCCATGGTACCTGCCGCGGACGCGACGACTCTGCTTAGGGGCGTGTGTGATAGAAACAACTCTTGGAGCTCAAAGACGAGATTGCGCTGCTCAAACAAAAGCAAGCGATGCAACCAGCACCCCCGCGTGTCGACGTTGTCGTGCCCGACGTCAAGGACCGGCTGACGATCGAGCGGCTGCAGGCCATCGTCGAGCACTCCAAGGACGCCCTTGCGATCGCGCGGGACGACTTGAAAACGACACACGACAAGTACGCCGACTTGCTCGTGGCGCACGAGCGCACGAAATTCGAGCTCGCAGCTGTTGAGAAAGACCTGATGCATGCGCGACAACCGCCGACTCCAGTGCCAACAGCGTCCGTCATGTGTCAAACCAACTCTGCAGCAGACACAAAGGACGCGGCGGCGCAAACCGCACCTCCGCCCGAGCCGCAGAGGATCGAAGTACCCATCGTGCCCGAGCAAGTCCACGTTCTACCAGCGATGGCGGCGCCTGCCGTTCAAGCCACACCTGCAGCTGTGGAAGTGGCGCACACCGGTGTACAAACCGACGCCGTACTGATCGACGCTCCATTCGAACCGCAAGCGGTGCCCGAAGCAGCGCGCGTCGAGGTCGTGTCCGAGCCCGTCGTATCCGAGCCGACACCACGTCCAAGCGTCCGGCTTCCGCCCGAGCTCGTTGCCGTGCACATCGAAGACGTTTTGGCGCAGGTTCTGGCGCGTGCCGAGAGGTAGACAGCTCGCCTGTGTCGACAACTGTAGTACTTTTGATGTAGACCGGATGCGAAGCCGGCCACTCTCGCACGCAACCATGAGCTGGCGCGTCGTCCGTTCCTCAAGAGCGTCTGGCCTCATAGCGCGGCAGCAGTCGAGTCGCGCATCAAAGAGCACTTGGCGACGCTGGACCAAACGTGCGAGCGCTACGGCGTGAGTCGGTTAGCGACCAAACTGAGTCATTCGCAGCACGCGCTCGCGACGACGGCGCTCAAGGCCCACTTGCACGCAATGCCGGTGGCCGTGTTGCAGAAAATGGTGGCCATCGATACGACGGCCGAAGCACTCGTGACCTCCGAGTGGATCCCAAATGAAGCGTCGCGGCAGACGGCATTGGCCGCGATCAAGACGCGCATGGACGAGCAAGATGCGACGCAAACCCACTGGGTCATGCGGATTCTTGAGAAGAAGACGTCGCCCGATGCCCCACCCGCGACGACGACGACGCTCACAAAAGTACTTCGACGTCCGCCACCAGTCGACATGGCGACCACCGACAAGTCTGACGCGGTGCACGCACCACCGACAACGCACATGCTCGTTGACGCTATCGACGCATCGAGCTTGCCAACCGAGCGACACCACGAGTCAACCGTGGTAACTCTGGAGAGTGCGCACATACACGACGAAGATGTGCCCGTGTCGGCGGTGTCCCAAGAGCCAAAGTCAGTGACGTCGACGGCATCGGCCATCTCGCTCGACCCAGCACCGACTCTGATCCTATCACGAGTCAGCCCCCACGAAGTGGAAGCATCTGCGTCCGCTATGCCAGAACCAAGGGCGGCCACGCCAGCGCACCCTGGGCTCGATACTGCTGAGACCACGGAAGCGCCACCGGCGGAGGCGCCAAAGGCGGGTCACGTCATCTCTGTGGGGCGTAAAGCGGCGCCGCGCGAAGAGGAAAGAGACGAGACACGCAGCGGTGTTCATACCCCGCCGCCGATCATCGCAGCGCTGGGGATCTCTCGGGACGAAGCGCCTGTCACGGATGCTCCGAGGACAAACGATGACGAGACGACAGATATTGCAAGCCGAGCTGCGCCGCGCTCCAACGAGGATACTGTCATCACAACACCTTTTATCTCTGACACCACGCCAACAGAAGGCGTCTTTGGCAACGACAGCGACGATCTCGAAGCATTGCACGAGGTAGATACCTGTCTGCGTTCGACTGGCAGTATTATGTGCGCATTAGCTGAATCAAGATGCCGACGTGGAGGATGAGGACGGTAACGACGACAGCGAAGATCGCAATACTCTTCAGGACGTCGATCGGTCGCCCACCGAGGTATCGAGTCGATCGTGGAGCAAATACGACAGTCATCATGCCACATGTCATAGGACACGCCAGCCCAGAGACCGAAGGAAGTAAAAGCGTCGAGCAGTCCTCCTTCCCTGCAGCAGGATGGCGGTGGCACGTATCGATACGCTGTAGCGTCCGTCGATGACATGCCCGACGACGACGACATCCAAGAGCTCGACATTAGCGACAGCATGGTATCGACGCAACCTCGCACAAGCGTCTTGTCGGGCGACATCTCGGGCGACGAAGATGAACCAGTGATTCCAACCATCGACGAGGACACACCACTCGTTGAAGAACACCACGATGACGACGACGCGTCTCCGATTGAGGCCGCAAAAGACGCCGACTCGGAAGACGAGGTGACTCCAGCTCCAGATCGAGGCGACGTCTCGATGACAAGTGTGGACGATCCCCAAACTGGATCTGGCCACGACGAGACGCCAACCACACCCATCGTTGAGACGTCCACGTTCCAAGCCAGCAGTGTGCTTTCGTCCATAGAGTCGATCCCAGATGACTCGGTGGTCGAGAGCTCTGTCCTTGACGCGTCCGTGTTGGAATCCTCCGTACTTGACGACTCTGTCGCTGACGCCTCTGTCGAGTCCTTTATTGCTTCAAGCCCCGCTGTTTTGCGCGGGAGAGACATGGACGACGACACGTACGCGCGGCCAAAGACGGCGCCACGCATGAGTCTCCGCGACAGCTTGCTTCAGACCAAACAGTCGGCTCCTCCTCGTTCGACGTCGTTTTCCCGCCCGAGCATCAACCGTTGGGGCCGTGACGATGACGACGACGACACGCTGCCAGATGCAACGCCACTGCAGAGGTGGGTCATAGACTCCGATAGGACGTATTCTCACGGTATCTCGTCTGTAGTCTGCGGCACAATGCCACGATGGGTACGTCCTCCATCGCTTGTCCGAGCGATCTCATACTTGGATGCCATAGACGACGACTTGGAAGAAGAAGAGCTGGCGTAATCAAACGACACAAATACTAGACATCCAGAGAAGCTAGGTCGCCGACGATGTCGCGCGGAGGCAGTACGTGCACCAGTAGTAGCTTGAGCGCGACCCCAAGACCTTCGTTGGTCTTGGCGCTTACTGGGAAGCAGTCGAGTCGCACTTGCTCGTGCCACATTTGGTCGTCGGCCGTCAACGGCTGTTTGACAGGGCAGTCGGCTTTGGACTGAAAGACCACTGCCGGGAGCCCGAGGTGGGGATGAGGGCTAGGGTACATTGCCTGCAGCACGTCGTAGTAGGCCTGCACGTGCTTGCAGCTCGAGGCGTCGGTCGTGCTTGCGACAAAGATGACAGCATCGGCACCTTCAAGGTACGTTGTCGCCTTGGAGAGATGCGGCGTCGACGGTACATCCCACATCTAGTTCGTTCGTCCCGTCAGCCAAAGCGACAGTCTAGAAATACGTACTTCAATCACAATCGTTGGTCCCCCGTCGAGCTCGATCGACTTGAGACCAATGTTGACTAAAGCCACGGAGCAAAACACCGTTAAAAGAGTTGGCAAGTACCTCCAACGTCGACACGCGACTCGCTGGGCTCAAAGTGGTTGCGCAAGAGGCGATAAAAGATGCTGGTTTTGCCAACTTGTGGACCGCCGAGAAGGAGCACCTTGATCTTCTTGAGGGTCACCACGTCCTCCGAGACCTTGGACTTCCGCACTACGTTCCGATTGCTCAGAATGCGCACTTGAGCGCACTTGAGCAAGGCACCTGTCGACGCCACGGGACCCATGCCAACGTTTCGGCGGCAAAATTAAAACCAATTTTTTTTCGTCCGACGGACTCGACCAAGCCAGACCCTCTCTGTACAGTCTCTTGGATTCCAAGCAAGAGCGTGGAGCTTGGGAGCATGCATGCATTGCGGGCTGGTCTACCTCGTAAGTCGTTTCTTTCTCACACTATTTCATGTGTCTGCACTATTTGTAGGTTGTCTAGGATTTACAGTGAAATGCAAAGTCGAAATTCGAAAAGATCGCCGATGCATGCCCGAGCGCGGCTGGCGGCGGCCTACAGCTTCCCGTGGACGGTCTACGGCGTGAGCTGGAGCAACAGCCGAAGCGAGAAGGTCCTCGCAGTCAGCAGCATCACGGAGGAGTACGCCAACCACCTCCAGATCCTCGAGCTCAACGAAGCCAGCCCCGACGGCGCCGACATGGTGGACGTCGAGACATCCAAGACGTCCCGGTATACGCTCAGCGTCAAGGCTGGCATCGAGCACCCGTACCCGCCGACGCGCGTCATGTGGTCGCCGGCGGCGATGCCCGAGACGCGGCTCGCGACAACGGCCGACTACCTGCGCATTTGGCACCCGCAAGAGAACGGCCTGAGCTTGAGCGCGATCTTGAGCAACAACCGGACTGGCGACTCGTGCGCGCCGCTCACATCCTGCGACTGGAGCGAAATGGACCCCAACATCCTCGGCACGTCCTCGATCGACACGACGTGTACCATCTGGGACCTCAACGTACACAACGCCTCTTTTGTTTCGCAACTGGACTCTCGCGTAGAACACCAAGCAGGCCAAGAAGCAGATCATCGCCCACGACGCTGAGGTCTTCGACATGGCGTTCTCGCCTCTCCACGGTGGCAGCAATATCTTTGGGTCCGTCGGCGCCGACGGCTCGCTCCGTGTGTTTGATATTCGGTACTAGCATACTGCCGCTGCAAAAGCTTGATGTTGACGATTTAGGTGCTTGGAGTCGTGCACGATCGCGTACGAGACGCCGGACCTCAGCGCGCTCTTGCGGCTCGCGTGGAACAAGCACGACGCCAACTTTGTCGCCGTGATGCTCGTCGACAGCCCAACCGTCCTCGTACTCGATCTGCGCATGTCGGCCTCGCCGTATGCGCAGCTCACCAACACAAAAGAGGCCCACAACACGAACACCGGTCGACCGCCAAGCGTCAACGCCATGGCGTGGTCCCCGACTTCGGCCCACCACATTTGTACAGCAGGCGAAGACCACGAAGCAATCATGTGGGACACGCGCGTGCACGTGCCCGTCTTGCAATACTCTGGCGGGTCGTACATCAACGCGATCGGCTGGTCCCGAACAGCCCCCGAGTTTCTCGCCATGAGCATCGACAAGACACTCCACGTCGTCACCATCTAGTACAACACTCCACGTCGTCCCGATTCTAGAGCGTTTTCAGGCAAAATCTGGTTGTGAATTGCATTCACAAACCAGTCGAATTCACTGAATCCGGCTCTACCAGATTTTGACCAGGTCGCTCCAGGAATCAAACCAGCAATCGAGCGCCCGCATCTCATCGTCCACATGCGGGAGACATGCTGCTACTTTCACTACAGAGGGCAAAGGCGATGTATCTTGGCGTCCGATGCTTTGCAGAGATGGTGCGATGGTCGATGTCGACGCCGATGGAACGTCAGGAGGCAGGGCAAAGACGTCGTGTGTTGCGTTGGCTCTTACTTCCATTTTTTCTTGTACTCGTCGCTCTCGATGACGCCAAACTTCTTGCCGTCCTTGCGCTTCTCAGGCGCCCAGCCCGCGCCGACGTTGAGTGTCTTGGCCTTCTTCCCGTCGACTTGAAACTCAGTCCAATTGCCCATGCGCTTCTCGCGCCGGTCGTTCTGCGACCAGTCCTTGTCGTGCTGGTACACGGCGCGTTCCTACAAGCATTGCAATCGACTAAAAAATATACCAAAGAAACCATACCTTTTCCTTGGCTTCGTCCTCTTGGTCGGCTTCGCGACGGCGCTGGGCGGCCTCCCGCGCCTCAAAGTTGCGGCGGCGATTCTCAATTTCAGCAAACGCCTTCATGACCGCCTTCTCCTTGACCTCGTCGAGAGGCGGGAGGTCCTTGGCCTTGAACTTCTTGAGCTTCTTTCGTCGCTCGGCCTCGGCTTCGCTGATGGCGTTTTCGATTGTGCGAACACAGAGCTTGCGCCGGTCTTCGTTGAGCATTTGGTCATGGGCCTTTTTGATTTCTACGCCAAATAGTATCACTGCGAAACATTAGTGTGAAGTGTAGCGCACCTTCAAACGCTTCGCGGGCGCGCGGGTCGGGGCACTTGTCCGGATGCACCATGCCCGAGAGCTGCAATACATTCGGATATGAGTCCTTTGTATCAAGTTGATAGATCCACAGACCTTGCGGTAGTGCTGCTTGATGTCTTCGTCAGTCGCGTCCGTCTCGAGCATGAGCACAAAGAACGGGTTGAGGTTGATCCATTCATGATGGGGCTGCAAGAGGCGCTTGATCTGAAAGTCGGCGTCAACTAGACACCTCGATATGAGCAACACGTCGGGAAGGGACGGTACATACAAAAGTCGACAATCTTCTTCTCGCGCGGAGCTTCTTCTGGCTTCTTGACCGTGTTGGCTTGGTCTTCGAGCTCGTCGACTTCGTTCATGAAGGACGCGAGGAGGTCTTCTTCGGCCTTCTTGGCCGCCTCTTCTTCCTCGCGCTTGAGACGAATAGCCTCTCGCTCGGCGTTCTCCTGGCGCAGTCGCTGCGTGTGTTCGTCGGCGACCTTGCGCACGTCCTCGATTGCCTGCGCCAGCGACGCGTTGCCCGGGTCCTTCTCGAGCCCACGAAAGTACGTGCTCTGCGCAATGTCGAAGCGACCAAGCGCATGCTCGGCAGCGCCCTTGCGGATGTAGCCCTTCCACCACTCGGGCTTAGCGGCGATACAGGCCTCGGCGTCGCGCAAGGCCTTGGTCTTCGAGTCGTTGGCCAAGTGGGCGGCGCTGCGGTTGCTCAGGTACACGGCGTTCGTCGGGTCCAGCTGCAGAGCGCACGTGTAGAGGCGGATAGCCTCGACATAGTTCTTTTCCTTGAGCGCGTCGTTGCCCTGGGCCTTGAAGGCTTCTGCCTGCGCCAGCGCGGCCTCAAGCGCTTCGTCGACGTGCTCCTTCGCGTCCATCTTCCGCAAACTCGTGGGCCTCCGTTGATTGGCCGAAAAGGCCGCTGCCTCCGATTGGTCCAAATATCTGCGCCCACCGATTGGACCGTTCGAAAGATCAAACCAACCACCAGCCAAAGCAAGCATGTCCGACGGAGACAAGCGAGTCCCGCCGACGCCGACGCGCCTCAAGTACGTCCATGAGACCAGCACGGATCATCGTACTCATATGCAAGTAGCTCCCTGCGCGCGTCCGACGCCAGCGCATCGGCGGCCAGCTCGGCGGCCGCCCGCCGGGTACATCGACCTCGCTCCATGCACAACATAGCTTGATTGTGCATCTAGTTTGTGCCCCGACCGAGTCAGCGCCGCAAGGCCGATGGCACCGACGCACCCGAGCCCAAGGTCAAGGCTGAGACGCAAGCCAAGGCCCCGCGCCCGAGCCACGCTGGCCGCGGCGATCGAAAACCGGAGCACGGAGGCCGTGGTGGGCGTGGCGGCGCCGACCGCGATGGTGGTCGTGGTCGCGGTGGTCGCGGTGGGCGTGGCCGCGCGCCGCTTCCGATGGGCCGCGTACGGTGCCTCTTTCGTACGACAACGTTGCTAACCACCACTAGGTTGCCTTTGAAGGGTCCATGGCGGCCGGCTCCTCGGGCACGAGCACATCGAGCGTCGGCGCCGCCAAGGTGAAGAAACCCGTCTCGTCCGACGCCATTGGTATCAGTGTCTTGGACGAAACCATGGGCAACACGCATTTGGATGTCGAGGAGCCGATTCAGGTACCACAGTAGCTGTGCGTCGCCAACTCACACGACGGTGCAGTGGCCGCCGGTGATCGAGTCGACGATGCAGCCCATGAGCCTCCCGTTTGGCCGCCCGCCCAAGCACTTTTCTGTCACGGACGACGAAGCCGGCGGCGCCGTCTTTTGCGACGAAGTACAACCAAACCCTCCACGATCGACGACGCATCGACACCATTTGTACATTAGCTCGGCAACTTTATCGTGCAGGACGACGATCTCTTCTTCATCCAGCTGCCGACGACGCTCCCGTATGCGCAGAAAACCGCCACCGCTGCCAAGGACGACGACGACGCGCCCGTCAAGCCCGCCAACAAGGACGCCGAGGGCCTCGAGCTCTATGACAATGCGCTCAACACGATGCCGAGCGGGTTCTTGGGCAAGGTGCAGTGCTCTGCCGCCGACTTCGCCGACTCATTTGTGTTGTTAGATTCAAATCCACAAGTCGGGCAAAGCGGTCCTTGTGCTCGGTGACAAGACGTTTGACATTGCGCCGGCCCAGCCGCCGACGTTCTACGAGGAGGTACACGATGATGACGCGTCCGATGCAATGACGCGACTGGGAAACGTAGCTCGTCTCGATGGACACGAAGGACCGTCTTCTCTCGCACTTGGGGCCGATCGCCAACCATCTCGTTGTGACACCCGACTTTGAGTCGCTCTTGGCATAAATACTACCAACAATTTACGATTGGATTTGATTATTTGCCGGACGGAACCCGGACGTGTCGGTTTCGAATTGAGTGTAACGGGGGTAACATCACTATCGTCCTCGAGATATGGCCTCGCCCGGCCCACCGCCGATGGGCGCGCCCCAAGGACCGCCGCCAGGTACGACGACGCGGCTACGTCCATAGTGTCATGTACCACCAGGTTTGCCACCCGCGCGCGGACCACCAGGTGCGATCTTTGGTTGCTCGCGGCGACACCGAGTGATGGAGTGTTGTAGGCGTTAGTGTCATTGGCGCACCGCCTCCAGGTATCTCGTTGCCATGATGCGCAGTCGCATGAGTCGACGTGTACAGGACGAGGACCACCGCCAGGCGCTCCTCCGCCCGGTGTACCGCGAGGCCCGCCCCCTGGAGGACCTCCAGGAGGACCACCAGGACGAGGCCCGCCACCAGGAGGACCACCAGGACGAGGCCCGCCACCAGGAGGACCACCAGGA
>NW_008246077.1:696562-699488 GCF_000281045.1 Saprolegnia diclina VS20
CCACCAGGAGGACCACCAGGACGAGGCCCGCCACCAGGAGGACCACCAGGAAGAGGGCCTCCGCCGGGTGGACCTCCAGGAATGCAGCCACGAGGACCACCACCCGGAGGCCCACCAGGAATGCCACCGCGAGGACCCCCGCCTGGCGGCCCGCCAGGAGGACCACCGCGAGGACCACCACCGGGTGGACCACCAGGAGGACCACCGCGAGGACCACCACCAGGCGGTCCACCAGGGGCCATGCCTGGTGGACCACCACGGGGCCCACCACCAGGAGGTCCACCAGGAATGCCACCGCGAGGCCCGCCGCCAGGAGGCCCGCCTGGAGTACCGCAACAAGGAGGACCACCCGGAGGCCCACCGCCAGGTATTGTCTCTGCACCATGGCGCAATACTCGAAGTTGGTATCGACAACTCGCTGTAGGCATGCCCATGATGGGTCGACCGCCGCCACCTGGTTGAAACCTTTTTGCAAGCACTAGGACACTAATTTAGTCTTGACGTAGGAGCACCTCCAGGGGGTATGCCTCGAGGTGCGAAGCGCCGTCGTAGTGCTTCTAGAACGCCTCAAACTTGCTTATGCAGGGCCTCCGCCTGGAGGACCACCAGGAATGCCACCGCGAGGTCCACCGGGTGCGCCGCCTGGGATGCCACCAAGAGGTCCACCAGGTATGCCACCGGGTATGCCACCCCGGGGTCCGCCTGGCATGCCGCCACGAGGCCCGCCTGGTACGTTGCAATATACGCTGAGGGGGTGGATAAATTTCATCAAAAACAGGTGCACCACCGGGAATGATGCCACGAGGCCCACCAGGTATCGACTGATCCAAGCCCAAACATAAATTGAACGCACGCATGTAGGAATGCCACCGGGCATGATGCCACGCGGTCCACCAGGTAGACTCTCCCACCTGCTTCTAGCTTCTCTTCCTAACCTAAATATGGCGTAGGAGGGCCACCAGGTTTGATACACGTGGTGTCTTCTAGTTGCTCACTCTTTTGAAGGCATGCCAGGTCGTGGTCCGCCTCGCGGTCCACCAGGTTGCCACGTCAGTTTTGCGAGTTGCAACGCTCACGACCTTGTTTCCGTAGGTCCTCCCGGCATGCGACCCCCAGGCATGCCAGGAATGCCGCCGGGACCCGGTACTTCATTTTTGAAATGCAAAGGTGGGTATGAAAGGGTATCGTAGGCGGTCCACCTGGTGCCGTGCCTCGCTTCGGGAAGCTCTCGGTGAAGCTGCTAAAGGGCCTCGAGCTCATGAGTCTTGGGGCGCTTCAGACGGCCGACCCGTACGCCAAGCTCACGATCGGAACCCAGAGCTTCCAGACCAAGGCACTTCAAGTTGATTCAAGTCGTAATGGTCACGGTGGTATTTCTGTAGGTCCACGAAAAAGGGGGAAAGAACCCGACGTGGAACGAGTCGTTCGAGTTTAGCATCTCAACCGAGAAGGAGCTCATCATCGAGCTGTTCGATAAGGAGCAGAACGGCAGCGACCGCGCCATGGGCAAAACAACAGTCCGCAACCAAATGACCAAACCCGAGTTTTCCACCGACACTTTAGGTCGACTTGATTCCATGGATCGCCAAAGGCAGCTTCGAAGGCGATATTGACGTCAAGGACAACGACCAAGACGCGGGCAAGGTGTCTCTTGTCGTACAATTCACAAAGCCGGTGGTCGGTCCACCAGGTACAAGCTGCCCGCCCATACACTCCTTGTACGACACGAGCAATGTAGGAGCGATGCGCACACCGCCGCAGATGGGCGCGATGACGCCGCCCGTAGCTGGCGCGCCGCCAGCCGCCCCCACAGAGCCTCCGCGTGACCCGAACGGCAAGTTTAGTGACAGCGAAATCCTCGAGGTACACGGGTGCTCTTTGTATCAATGTATCAAGCGAGCGTAGGCGTTTCGCGCCTTTGACTTGGACCACAACAACTATGTGGGCGCGGCCGAGATTCGGCACGTGCTCATCAACATTGGCGAGTCGCCCACGGACGAGGAGGTCGATGAGATGATTCGCATGGTCGACCTCGACGGCGATGGCCAAGTGTCGTTTGACGAATTCTACAAGATGGTCACGGGCGGGAAGGAGCCGCCGTCCGGTCTCTTTGTGGCGGCCGGCGACGGCGAAGTCGCTGCAATTGGTACAGTGTACGACACGAGCTCCCAGCTGACGTTGTGTTTAGCAACGGGTGCGGGCGCTGCGTCGTCGATCCAGCTACGCAATGAGCGCAAGAACATTCTCGAGGAGTTTGCGCAAGACAACAACATCAAGCCCGAGTCGGTCAAGAAGGCGTACAAGCGCTTCCAAGCCACCGATAAGGACGGGTCCGGGCAGATCGACTACACGGAATTCTGCGAAATCATGCTCGTGGACCCGTCGCCGCAGTGTGAAAAGCTCTTCCAGCTCTTTGACAACGACAAGGTTGGGCGCATCGACGTGCGCGAGGTACGAATGTTTGTGTTCGAAACCTATTGTGGACCGGCTGTCTTGTAGTTTATGATCAGTCTCTCCAACTTTACGGGCGCTGAGAAGGAAGAGAAACTCAAGTTTGCCTTTATGATCTTTGATGAAGATGGCAACGGCGTCTTGACCAAGCAAGAGCTCATGCGCATCTTGAAGGCGAATCACATGGCCTCCAACGAGTCCGAGGTAGACGCATTTGTGTTGCGAGAGACGTTGCGAATGCGGTGGTAGGTCGCACGAAAAGCAGACACAATCATGTCCCAAGGCGACAAGGACGGCGACGGCGTCATTTCGTTTGACGAATTTGCTCTCGTGAGCAAGAAGTTTCCCAACATTCTCTTTCCCGCTTACACTCTCACGCAACAAGCTGTATAAAGCTCTCACAGCAACACAACAACATCTATCTAGCCACGTCCTCGTAAACAGCAATATGAACAATAACGTCATGTATTGTCAT
>NW_008246077.1:700192-735098 GCF_000281045.1 Saprolegnia diclina VS20
GACTCGCACATGATTGGTCTAAATTCCTAACCAAAGAGCCAATTAAAGGCTCAAACCAAGAGTCCGGTTAATGCATGTTTAGTATCCGTAAAAGGCGCGATATGATTGTTGGTTTGGACGCGCGATGTTGCTCCTGCAAAGATACGCCGGCCGGGCCGTGCCGCGCTGGCCGACGTCTGTGCTTGGTGCGCTGTCGCTTCCAAGCGCCTTGAGCTTCCGGTCGTTTAGCGCTCCGGGCGCAGACACGGACCTCGTACGCCTCAGCAAGCTCATGTCCATGAAAGGTGCAACGCGCCATCAACATCGACACTCACATGCTATCAACGTTAGGCATTTGCTCGCGCCGCGAGGCCGACAACTACATTCAGAGTGGCAACGTTCGCGTCAATGGCGAGATTGTACGTACTCCGTACCAGATCGCATCTAACTCGGGTGTAGGTTGCCGAACTCGGCTCCAAAGTCCACCCATCGAGCACGATTGAGCTTAGCCGCGATGCCAACACACACCGGAAGAGCAAGGTCACTGTGATCCTCAACAAACCGCTCAACCTCGTCTCGTCGCAGCCTGAGAATGGCCATGCGCCCGCGATCAAGCTCTTGTCCCCCGAGAACGAGTTCAAGGAGCTGAGCGTCCAGCAGCCGTTCCTTCTCGATGGCCCGATGAAGATGAACGTCGAGCGCTTTGGGCCGCTGGCGTTACCAAAGATGGCAGTCTGTGGCCGCCTCGACGTCAACTCGACCGGTCTCCTTATCTTTACGCAAGACGGCACACTCGCCAAGTCGATTCTGGACCCGGAAGGCGGTGTCGAGAAAGAGTACCTCGTGCGCGTCAATTTGAGTTTGGACGAGAAGGACCGGGCGACGCAAGTCAAGGTGCAAAAGCTACGGGACGGTATCTACATTGAAGGTGTCCTCTTCAGTGCCAAGAAGGTCGAAATCATCAACGAAAACCAGCTGCGCGTGATCCTCACCGAAGGCAAACACCGCCAAATTCGCCGCATGTGCGAGCAGGTCGGGCTCAAGGTCGTCGCGCTCAAGCGCGTGCGCATTGGCAACATCAAGCTGCGAACGCTCCCGGTCGGCAAGTGGCGGTATCTCCAGTCGTTTGACAAGTTGTAATAACTTGTGTATTGTATTGTGGAGAGCTTGTCTACTCTTCGTCATCAAAATACGCATCGTGCGCGTCCCGTGTGAGCGCCGTAAAGTCATCGTACGCGATGCTGTCGTCCACTTCGTCGTACTTGGTGAAGCCCACATCGAGACCTTGGAGAAAGCGCTGGCACATGACGTCGACGAGCTGCTGCCGCCGCTCCTCGATACTGAGCTGATCCATTTCGTCGTCGTCATCGTAGACCATGCCCTGCGGATCTGCTGCCACGTCGTCCATCGAATCGTCTTGCGCTTCGTCGTCACTGTCCGAGTCGAATTCTTCTTCAAAGCTACCATGGTTGTTCAGGGCAGGCTCTTTGATGGGCGCCGGTCGATGGTGCCGCATCATTCTACGCTCCAAGATGAGGCGACCGGTTTTCATACAGTAGGCAATCGTGTACCCCCATGCGCTTTCTTCCTCTTCCTTCCTTGCTTCGAGCGCTTGCTTGTCCATGGACGCCATCAAGAAGGTTGAGAGCGACTACATCGCCTGAGCTCCTTTGTGCAAACGATGGCAGCAGCGTACCGCTGGCTCGGCCCGCGCCGAGGTGTTGGGCGGAATGTACCGACCGAGGTGGAAGTGAAACAAACTCGGGCTGCGCCGCTCCATGTTCTCGTCCGAAAAGTAGTTGGACGTCCGCAGCAGCTCTTGGAGCTTGCAGTACCGGCGGTTCTTTATCCTCGCGTCGAGGCCGGGCGCGAGCCGTCGCTGGAAGTCGCGCGCAGTCGCCACCGGCTCGCGGCTCGGTGCAGCCTGCAGCGTCCGCATGTAGGCGTCCAGCGGGTCTTCGTCTTCAATGTCGTCTTCCATGCCCATCGAGGTGAGGCCGTCCATGAGCAGATCGGCCATTGCTGCAGGGCGAATGCGAAAATGCAACCGAGCAATCCGGATAATACGCATGTATCCGGTCACATTGCGATAACCGCGGCCAAGTGCAATTTTGGAGGGAACGTGATATGGTGCTGCATGCGGCCGTCGCCCGCGCGCTCGACGCCTTCGCCACGCAGATGCGGTGCCCGATCTGCCTCGAGGCGCTTAGCCGGCCTTTCTCGCTGCCATGCAACCACTTCTTCTGCGAGGCCTGCATCCACACGGCGCTAGGCTTTGCGACCACCTGCCCTGTCTGCAAGGCCATGGTGCGCAAGCGGACGCTGCGCCACGATACCTCGGTGCAGCGCATCCAAGACGCGCTGCAAAAGCTCATGGCCATGCGACCAGCGATCGAAGCGCCAGTGCCGGCGGTGACAGTGCCCACGAGTATATGCATCGACCTCTGCAGCGAAGAGTCGGAGTACGAGCAGTCCAACTCGGTCACACAGGCGACGCAAATCGACGCGCCACCCCTCGTACCTGTCGTCGCGCCCGAGACAGAGGTGCATAATGCGATCCTCTCGCCCGAGAGGCCGCCGCAAACTGAAGTGTTCACTGGCGGCCAAGTCGTCGAAGTCAGCGCGCGCACGTGGCCCGGCATCAACAAGCTCGGTGGCACGGCGTGGATCGTCCGTCGCAACGACGGTATCTCTCAACCTTGCCAACGCAATTTGTCGATTGGTTTATGGGTGTAGATGGCACGTACAACGTCAAGTACGTCTTGGGCGGCCGCGAAGGTCGCGTCGATCCGGTTTACATTCGAAGTGCTGGCACAAGCAACAACGACAACAACAGCAGCGACGACGCAAGGACCTCTCCTGCGCCCTCCTCAGCACGAACGATACCATCTCGGAAGCGCCTGTCGCCAGCAATCGAGAGTCCTCCGCCGGCAGCGCCCAAGAAAGCGAAAAAGGCCGTCCACATCCGCGAAGCGCTCGTGTTTCTCTGCTCGGGCCTCAACCACGATGAGAAGACGCTCGTCGAGTCGTGCGCGCAGCTCGTGGGCGCGACGACGGTGCACGAATGGACCGAGTCGGTCACGCACGTGATTGTCAAGTGCCAGCACGCAGCGCCGATGCGCCAGAAGCTCCAGCTGTCGGATAAAGTCAATCGTTGGGTCAAGATCCGGTCCATCAAGTACCTCAAAGCCGTCGTGTCGGGTCGCTGGATCGTCAGCGATGCATGGATTCAAGGTCCCTTTTTCATCGCCTTCTCCACTCATGGGACTGACGTACGGTAGCGTGCGTCAAGGCAAAGGGACTCGTGAGCGAAGAGACGTACGAAGTCCAGGGGCTGCTGAAAGTGCAGCATGTGCCCGAGATTGCCAAGAAGGCGCGCCTCCTCCGCCAAGCCAACCTCGCGACGGTACGTGAAGCGTTCACTGTCTATCGAGTTGACCAATGTTTCTGGGTCAGGCCACGGGCGTGCCGAGTGCCGTCGGGACACGCCTCTTTGCCTCGCTTGTGTGCGTCGTATACGGCAACTTTGCCTCGCCACTCCCCCCAAAGCATGAAATTGGGTCCCTCGTTCGCCTCGGTGACGGTACTATCGTTTCCAGCCTCGACGACCTTGTCAAGGCGGCGGCGCAGACCTCGAGCCGGACGTGCGTCGTGATTGTAGAGGCCATGGACGTTGTGCTGCCACTCCCAACAACAGCGGCCGGCCTCACCATCTACGCGGTCGGGTACGAGTGGGTCCTCGACTCAGTGAGCGAGTGTGCGCTCAAGCCCCTCGCCCACTTGCTTCAAACCTAGCGTTCTTGTACCTACATATATGGTATCAACTTGATAGTGTCGAAACGGTTCCTTCAGTTTGCAATTGTATGTGGAGTTACACGTACAACGGACGCCGCAGTGCGTTCGGTGACGCCCAGCGTATCTTCTTCTCGGCCGCGAGCAACGACAGTGGCAAGCGCGCACTGGCGACAGCGCTCGAGAGAGGCACGCGGAGTATATATATCGGCGCCCCCGACGACGCCCCCCAGCTCGCCAAAGGTCCTCAAACCGGATGGGAGCCAACTTATCACGGATGCTCTAGTCAAAAAGGCCATTCGAGACGTAGTCGCCACGACTATACTGCGACGTGACGAACTTAGCATCGTGTGCGAGTGCAGCCACTTGTGGAACCCGACAGCGCTACGAACAAAGGTCGTCGACCTTCTCGCCAAGCTCGACGTTGCGTACTTGGATGGGCTGTTGTTGCCAGCGAGCTTGCTCCCGCCGTTCGAGACGGTATTGATCATGTTGTCGATACCCAAGTGGATCACGCGCGTAGCAACTTTGTGTCGATGAGCTCGAGCACGGATGGCGCCAGCTGGTGGAGATGCGCAACGAAGGGCTAGTCAAGCGCATTGGCGTCAGCGACTTTCCAGTCGTCTTCCTCGAAGTGCTTTTCGACCGCTTTCCGACCGACCGCGTCGAGATTATCTGCTTGAGTGTGCACCCACTCCAGCCGCAACGCCACGTCATTCGGTTTGCTCATGCAAAGCAATTGGACGTGCTGGCTCGATGTCCCACCGCACTGCCCGACACGGTCGCGTATGCCGATCGCGAGCGCTGGCTGCAGCTCGCAGCGTCCATCGCAGTTTCCCACGCATCGCTAACGTTCAAGTACACGCTGCCGTCCGAGACGGTGCAAGCCGACACGGCAGTTGCGGTGCTGTCGCCCCCCGTTGACGCCAGCGTGCCGATGCTACCCCTCAAGGTGTGATTCATCAAGCTCCAGAAACTTGACCAGAAGGATGCATTAGACGCCAAGCCAAGTGGCCGTCAAGTGGCTTCTTCAGCGAGGTCTCGTGTGCGTGCCGATGGTCGAAGGCGACGAGCCGTACTCGGACGAAAACGTCGCAGATCTCTTTAGCCTCACACACCCCTTCGTGCACGATGTGGCCAGCGCCGCCCCGTCCAAGCCGTACCAGTTCATTCTCTCCAAAGACGAAATGGTCGCGATCGGGCATCTTGGCGCCCCCCACTAAAGCTAGATGCTATTTCAAATCCTCTAATGATATCTACACAACGAAAGCTATCTCGAATTCCACAGATACGTTTGCCAAATGTATAGCATTGTCATTTGGCAATGCGTTGATACCGCCGCCGTCTTCGGCTCGTTTTGAGCCGATTAGGTGACAGCGGACAAAGCGCTCTATAGTCGATAGGGCTGCGAGGAAGGTGCAAGGCCTGTGGTGCCAACTAGTGGTTGTACCGACTCCAACAACTCCCTGTCGAACGTTTGCTCTGGACGATCCTGTCAACGTAACGCTATGGTCACGTTGGTGGCGCCATCTTGCGGGGTCCGTTTTTCGTTACCCAAAATATCCACAACCAAGACAGTTCATCATGCCCGAGACCCCCGTGACGGTGCGCGTGCGGAAGAGCATCAACGAAGCGTACCCTACGCCGTCGCCGCGCACGCGGCCCCACAGCCGCAACTCGTGCTCGCAGGTCACGATTCCAGAGATCGAGACCAACGCGTTGGGCGACGTTGTGACCGAAGACCTCGCGCGACTCTACTCGCTCGAGAGCAGGGAGCTGCGCTTTGGCGACACGATTGAGCTCCACGCCATGTCGGCCTTTGAGAAGGCGACTAAGGATGCGCCCATTGGCTTCATGCGCTGGTCGACGTCCTCGGACGCCAAGCACATGCAGAACGTCCTTGTCGTGCCACCCGTCGACTCGGCGCTCTTCTCCGTCGCCCGCTTTGTCATGTACAGCAATTCGTGAGATCTGTAGAATCATGTCAGCTCATTTAGCATGCCGACGCGTGACGACGCCAAGAGCAAGCTGCACAAGACCACGTTGCGCTACGACGATGAATTCGTGCTCGAGCTCTCGCCGCAAACCGCCGCCGAGTGCACCAACACGCGGCCTCCGAAAGCCAAATATTCGCTCAACAACAAGACGCCGTCAACGAACGACTTTATCTCGGCGCAGCCGCGCCAATTCAGGGTCGCGGACGAGACGCACGTTGGCAGCAAGGGCGAGCTGCATGTGGTCTTGCGCAAAGAGAGCAGCATTGCCGACATGGTACGCGACGCAGTGTCTTGGAATTATATACCAACGGGATTTGGCTGCTCTAGCCTGTCCAAGACGGCGACATGCAAGTGACGCTGCATGTGACCAACTCGAATCGCCATCGGACGTCGCTCAACAACAACGTGGTGCAATTCGCCCTTGACACGGGCACGTCCGGCGCGTACTTGGGCTGCGACCGCAAGAAAAGTCTCTTTGGCTTTGCGAATTCGCGGCCAAGTACCAAACCGATCGTGTTTCGCCTGGCCAAGGTCAAGACTTTTTCCTAACTTTTGGTATTGATTTGTCGATTTTTTTTCGATTTTTTCGATTTTTGTGCATTAAGTTCGAGTGTAAGTGAAGTTCGAGTGTAAGTTCGACAGTGCACTTTTCAAAATGAAAGATTTCTCGGCCGTGCTGGACCGCTTCAAGACGGGCGGCAGTAGCTCGCCGCCCAAACTGCCGGCGCCGCTGCGCAGCGCGCACGAGTCACCATCGTTCTTTGGCCTCTTGACACCTGTCGTCTCACCGCCCAAGCAAGCGGCGCCGTCGTCGTCGCCATCGGCGTTTGACGCCGAGTACGTGGGCTTCCACCGGGAGCGTTGGCTGCAGCAGTCGGGCGCCGCCACCAAAGCTGCATCGTTCCCGTCGTCGCACTATGCCAATTTGCACCACCACTCGTATGCGTCCAAGACCAAGGACGTCAACGTGCAGCAGATCGACCGCGACATTGAGCGCACGATGCTGTACGACACGGCGTCCGTCGAGCAGCGGCGGCTCGGGCTCGCGACCGCGTCGTGCCGGCCAGCCAACGTGCCGATGCTCCGGCGCGTGCTCGTTGCGGCGTCTTGGCACTTGACGACGGTGGGCTACTGCCAGAGCATGGACATTCTCTGCGCGTTCCTCCTCCAGTACTTTGACGAAGAAGATGCATTTTGGATGCTTGTGACGCTCGTCGACGACATCCTGCCCGGGTACTATACGCCGACGCTCGATGGTATTCAAGTCGACCAGCGCGTCTTCCAGGAACTCGTGCAAGAGTACCTCCCCGAGCTGAGCGCCGTACAACGTACCGTGATCGTGTGGGTGTTGATGCGGTCCTTGTGTAGCACTTGGAGTCGCAGCATGCGGGCGTCTCGCTCCTTTGCTTCCACTGGTTTCTCTGCTTGTACGTCAACGTGCTTCCGACGCACGTGGCGGAGCTCGTGTGGAGCTGTCTCTTTGAGTGGGGTCCCCGCGCGCTCTTTGAGATGGGCTTGCGCATTCTGACCATTGGTACGGCGACAACGATGAAATCTGTCGCATCTCAGAACCGGTTTAGCGGAGGCCGACTTGCTCGCGTGTGACAACTCGGTCGAGCTCCTCGAGACGCTTCAGGACGTCGCGGTGCAGGTCAACAGCAGCATCGTCCTGCCCGTCTACGAAGGCGTCCTCCTCAAGCGCGACGGCAAAGAGAGTCTCTCCATGTCGCCAATTCCCTCGCCGTCGCCGCTCGCGCGGCTGCAAAAGCACGCGACCTTAAGCGTCCGCAAGGTTTTTGAGTTTGACATTTCAGCGCCCTTTGTCGCTGCGCTGCGGTCGCACTACGCGATGGCGCATCGTCATCGCGAGATGGTCGTGCCGCCCGAGCCAGCGACGTTTGCGGGACTTCCGCTCACCACCGAGGCGTCGCAGTGGCCAACGCCCGCGTCCACCAAGTTTCAAGCGGTGCGGGCGAGCGTCGCCTCGTTTACGCGCGTTCCCGCTGAGATTGCGTCGTCTGTTCTTAGCAGCCCGCTCCACCAAGGCGTCAAGCCGACGCGAAGTCAGTATGAGCTGAGCTTGCCGCGCGCACTGCGGTCGACGTCACCGCCCAACCACCGACTCGGCTCCCGCGCACACTCACTGCCCGAGCGCCTTCCCGTGCGCAACGACGCTGGCTTTGGGCTCCACGACCTCAAGGCGCTCCACGGCAGTATACTGGACCGTCTTCTCGACGACCAAAAGAACCGGTAATTTTGCTCTGTAGGTGGACGGAGCCGAACAATTGGCGGTCTGTAGGTGGCGCTGGGAGCGGCAGAATGCCAAGAACGAGTGGGTCGGGTACTCGGCGCTCAGCGGCGCGATCCTCGAAGGCTCCAAGAAGGGAAATATGCTGCACGTGAGCTTGTGCGAAGACCGCATCGATACGTACGGCAGCTTTTCGCTGCCCGAAGCCACCCAAGTTCTCGTGGACCTCCAGCAAATGGTCGAGCAGTGTGAAGTGTCGGGACGCATCTCCAAAGTGCGGCGCGTGCGCGGCCTCGAAGACACGAGCGTCTACGACGTCCCGCTCGAAGTGCAAACGATCCAGCGCGTGTGGGCCCCCTGCGCGAGCCACGTGCAGCAGGTACCCCGATGACGACACCTTGTGTGAGCTGTCACGATGACATATCATGTTGTTGATAGGCGTGGGAACCAACGGCCGTGCGCGATATGCTCTTGGCGCTCACGCAGCCCAACGACACGATCCTACTCCGCGACATTGGCATTGGGCTTGCGATTACGTGTGCGGGGCCTCCGAAAGATCGCCTCGAGTTTGTCTTGGGGCTCTTTGACTGCTTTCCAATGAATGACGAGTCGGCCGTCATCGAGGTACATTGACGTGTGTCGTGCACGGGTTCTGATGACGGTATGTGGCGTAGAACGAAGTGCTGCATGAGATTTTGCGGACGATCTATGGGTTTTGCTACGACGCCAACGTCCACGAACGATGCTTTCGCTTCTTTTGCTTTGTGCTCACGTTTGTGACGCGCACGTCGGTACGTCCATCTGCTGTATGAACTCCACTCGAGTCGACTTCGTACGAGGTACATCATCTGCGTCTAGCTCACGTATCGCCGCAGTGTCGAGCTCCTCCTGCTCCACTTTCAACACGTCTTTTCACAGCACTAGTCAACACGTCGGTTGGAATCACCACGTTTTTCTTGTGTAATTTCGTATCTCGCTTGGACGAGTATCAAGTACGAGACCTAACCCTACAAGTCAACTCGCAAAGTCTACTGGTCCTCGACCTTCTGCAAAACTAAGAAAAACTAAGAAAAACTAGAAAACGAAATCGCGGCATTATATGACACACTTGCTATACGTCGGTGGGCAGTTGACGCACAAGCGCTCTGTCCCAGAGGGCGCCTATCGGCTCCAACGTCTCGTCCGACGCCTGGAGCGTGACGCGGCGATGCGACCGCCGGACGCACGCCAGTACATTGTTGGTGTGGAGCTCGACAACCCAGACGCGGCAATGACGCACTGTATGCAACGTGGCTTGGACACTGCGCAGCGACAGGTGCGCCCTGTCAATGACAACAACGTCCGTCTTTTCCGCGAGCGCATGCGCGAGCGTCCGGTTGCAAAAATCGTCCGGCTCGTCGCTTTGGGGCTCGTCAAACACGAGGCTGTTGCGCTCGGCGTAGTAGCCTTCGCTCGTGCAGACGACGCTCGAGAGCCCTCGACGGTCACAGTCGCTTTGGAGATGACGCGCCAGCGTCGACTTGCCGGCGCCCGGGACACCGCGCAGCAGCACCGCGTCACCCGGTTGCAGCAGCACATCGAGCAAAATGGAAACCGGAGGGTTGGGAATTGAGTACAAGCTTGGGTGGGACCCGTCGATCGCGCGCGCCGAGCCGCCAATGGTGCAGAGCTCGAGGCTCGTGACCGGTTGTACTCCAATCGTCGTATGCCTGTACGCTCCATAGAGCGCGGGGTCGATGGAAGCGTACGATGACAGCTTGCACAACGTGATGTGCGGTATGTATGGTGCATGGTTGCCGGCGAGGTCCAGCCCGGCCGCGCGGAGCTCGCTGTGCAAATTCTCGACAAGGAACCCGAGGGCGGGGCACGGTGCTAGCGTCGCGATCAACACACGGTGGTTGAAGTGCGTGACACCGTCAAGCGAGACCGTCTTGTTCGGAGGAAAGAGCGCAGATAGAAGGTGCTGGGCCCGCCGCAAGACGGCCTGGGTGCGCCAAAGGTCTTGCAGTGTATGCAGTCGCAGCACGAGCAGCGTACAGTGCAATTTGGGCGGCGGAATCATCCCATGCGCGAGCCGTGCATCCTTGCGCTGAATCGCATCCTGGATCGACTCGCAGCGCGCGATCGTTGCTGGCTCGGTGAGGCGAAAGCACAGAAAGGCGTTGGGGCCGGTTGTCGGCCGCGCCCGTGCGCTACGCTTGCCGCTGCGTCCGCTCGCGTAGGTACTCTTCGGGCCAGCGTCGGCGCCATTCCGGTCTTGACCGCCGTAGAGAAGCGCTGCGCGCGGGTTCATGCCCTGCGGCGGGCCACGAGGAGGCTGGTCGCGGCTCGACCACATTGTGCAATGCGACCACGAGAGCCCCGATCGAGAGTGATGGTCTGCTTTCCGCTCTCAGGATTGCGTACCCGATAATGGCTTTCATAAACGACACTGGGCTCTATAGCCGGTACTGGGGTTTATAGCCGACACTGGCCTTTATAGCCGACACCGTGTAACTGGTTGTGACTGGAATGCAGCGGAAGTACGCGATCTTTGAGGCAATCCGGTCCGGCGACCTACGCCTTGTCCGCGCCGAGCTCACAGCGACACCGGCTTGCGTCTATGAAAAATCAATTACGGTACGAGCTCCTAGGACGCACGCAGTGCGAGCGACGCTGTAGGGAGCGTTGCCGTACGAAGTGGCGGTGGACTGCCATCGCTGGGACATGGTTTTGGCGCTACTGCAGCACGACCCCAACCAGCTCGCACCGACCAAAGTACCACGTCGACCATGATACAGATCCAAAAGGAATGGTGACGTAGAGCCCGTGCCTCCTCGCCGCCGCCATCACCCAGAGCGTACCCGAGTCGGTCTTGATCGAGATCGTTCTTGCCGCGCCCGACCACGTGTGTCAGCCGCTCGTATCGTCTTTTCTCGTAGGTACCAGAATGCATGCACTCATAAGGACGACCTCTTGCAGAAGCGAACCGAGTACCCGATCCATGCGGTCATTGCCGCCGGCCTCTCGGACACTCTCGACGTCATCTTGCTCCACTGCCCGCACCAACTCGCCATCTGTGACGACGACGGCAACTCGCTCGCGCACTTGATCTGTCAGTCCTCCACCTTGTCGCTGTCCGTGGTGGCCACGCTCGCCGCGCTCCGGCCGCGTCTCTTGCAAGCGATCACGACCAATGACGACAACCAGACGCCGCTCCACTGCGCCATCGAGAGCCGTTGCGCATCGCCCGCCATGCTGGCGTCGTTTCAAGCCGCGCACTCTGGTGAAAATCACACATCCATCTGCTTGGTGCGAGACCGACAAGGCTATCTACCACTGCACGTTGCGATGGCCGAGCGCCAGTGGACTACGATGGCCGCGCTCGCAACCTGGTGCCCCGAGACCGTCGCCGAGACCGACCCCGTTGGAGACCTCCCGATCCACGTCGCTGCTGCGTATCGGCAATGGGACCTCGTTGAGACGCTCGTGCAGCTGGCACCGGCCACGGTACCGGTGGTCGATTCCTTCCGCGTATGACGCATGCTGTCTAGGCATCGCGTCGGGACCGGCTTGGTCGGTCGCTTCTCGCCGTCGCTCTCGGTGGGCAAGCGTGGCACTGCGCCAAGATCCTCGTCGGGCTCGAATTGGACCCGCTCCCGACCTACGACGTCGATGTCGTCATCCAGTTTGAGCAGTGGGATCTAGCCGCGATGCTCTTGTACGCGATGCGCGAGCCGTTGGTCGATCCCCAGCACACGCTGTACCTCTGCTGCAAGTATGGCGCGCCGTCGTACATTCTCGGGGCCGTCGCGCCCACCGTCGCTACCATCGAAGCCATCAAGCCGCTCGACATTGCGCTCAAGCACAAGCATTGGGAGACTGCCGCGTGTGTCTTATCGCTGCACGTAGCGAGCGCCCGCATCAAGAACGCAACGCGGCTCTTGCCACTGCAAGTCGCGGTTGCTCAAGAGGCGCCACCGTGGCTGCTCCAGCGACTCGCATCCGCCTATCCCAGCGCCGCGCTCTGTGTCGATGCCCGAGGCAATCCGCTCGTGCACGTCATGAGCTTACGCCAGCGATGGGCCTGCGTCAGTGCGCTACTGGAGGCGTCGCCGCGCGTCGCCGACACGCGCGACGCTCTCGGGTTCTCGCTGCTCGAGCGCTTGATTGAACGGTATGTGGATGTTGTACGATATTGAAACACGGATATTGTGCATCGTAGCATGGCGCCAGCGACAGTGCTGCTCTGTGCGCTTGCCGCTTCGCCGTTCACGTGTTCGACCAAAGGCATCTGGTGCTTGGCATCCGTCCTGCAACACTATGCACTCGCGTTGACGGGGCACGACCTTGACACCCTCACAGCGACCGTGGCCAGCCGGTCGTTCGCCGACAGCGCGGGTAACTCGGCGCTACACGTGGCCGTTCTGTCTGGCAACGTGCTCTTTTGTCGGTCGCTGCTGCGACGCGCCAACAACATCTTCCTTCGCAACGCCGACGGCCACTCGCCGCACGCGCTCGCAATGCAATCGTCAAGTCTCGAGCTGCGCCGACTCTTTGAGCCCCTCGACGGCTCAGCTGGTGGCCTCCCAAACGAGTGGCTGTCGTCTACAGACTGTGATGGGAAGACGCCGCTCGACCACGCGATATCGGCGGGCGCCTTGCGCGTCGTACAGTGGATGCTGCAAAGAGGCGGCATTGCGTCCACGCCCATCGAGCGGCTGTCACCACACTCGGACGTGCCGCTGCCAACGCAAGCCGCGATCCGCGCCGAGCTCACTGCTGCGCAGCACAGTCGCCTTGTGCTCCATGGAAGATACCTTATCGAAGCCATGCCGACTGACAACTCTGACGATACCGTCATGGTGACACGCGCGCTCGACCTGCTCTCGGGAGCGTACGTGCAACTCCGGGGATATCAAGCGGCCGATACATGTCACGCAGAGTGTGCGCACGTTCAAAGTGTCCAACGCCAGTCGCAGCGCATCTTGGGTGTACTCGATGCCTTCAGCGACAAGGGCATCTACTACGCGGTCGTCTCGCATGGCGTCGCGCCGCTGCGCACAATCGCAGAACGCTCAAGTACCCAGCGGCATGACATTGCGTCCTCGCTCGTGCAGGCCATCTACGATCTGCACATCCAAGCCAAATGTGTCGCGTTAGCTCTGGTCGATCGAATCGTCGTACGTATTCTGCGTCACTAAGGCCTATCGTAGGCAGCCGAGAGCTTTCTCGAGACGAGCAGCTACGAGTACCAGCTCACGGATGCCCTTGCGTGCGTCCCAATGGATGAGGCAGTCGCGATCCCACGGCTCTGGACACTCTACGCTACGGCGTCAAAGCGACAGTACATGAGTCCCTGCCTCGCTCGTCAACTGCTCCCAGGTGCATTGTTGGTTGCCTCGTACTAGCTTGCATCGTCACGGCGTCGGCTAGTGCCCACCACGGAGAGCGCGGACGAAGGAATCGTCGTCACACCGTCCGACAATCTCTGGGGCCTCGGTGTCATACTGTACGTACTGTACATGAGATCGCACGCGGCAAAATGCCTCATAGCTACGAGCTTTGGAGTGGCGCGCCGTGGCTTGAAGACCTTGATGCGAACCTCTTCTCGGCGATGCACGCGATAGCGCGCCAGGCCGACGACGAGCCGAGCGCCATCGAAACCAAAGTGTGTGCGCGCGGTCTCTCGACAGCGATGAACCACGTGTTGTTGCAAATGCTGCTTCCATCGTCGCCCGGTAGCATAACTCGCATTCTGGTGCATCCCATAGCACTATACAGCGTCTCATGCGGCCGTAGCACCTCGAGTACTTTGCATCGACGCCAAACGCATCGGCACTGCCGACCGAGCTCGACGCGGACCCAGCAGACGCAACGACGCCGACGATGCTGCAGCGCTACTCGTCGCACGAGCTCGTCGCCCTCGCTCTCGAGTCGCACCGCCAGCAGTTTTCCAAGGCCTTGCAGCAGCAAGAAGACCATGTCAGAGTCGTCGCCAAGACGGAGCGAAAGCTCCAGAAGCTCCAACTCGACCTCGCAACCGCCATGGAGCGCAAGGCCGACGCCGTGTCGGCCCAACTCAGCGCGTTGGAGTCGACGCTGGCACAGCAGCGCGTCGCGTTGGCAGAGCCTGTCTCGTCTCTCCCACCATCAAACCCTGTAGTCGATGTTGCACCCTCCGATGCGGTCAAGAATGCCCCGAATACCAACTGTGTGAGCACCGAAGAGCACATCTGTGCGAGTTATGTCGGGCTGCGCGTGCGCAAGGCGTTTGAGGACGGCAACGTGTACCATGGATCGGTGCGGGACTCGTACGAGCTCCACCTCAAAACGCAAAATTAGGTTGGCTCGCTGCGGTTTGTGGGTCCGCCTAGCCGGCAAAGTGCGCTCTGGACCATCGAGTACGACGACGGGGACAGCGAAGACGTTGCAGCCGACGAGCTCGAAGGCCTTCTGCTCGCGCCATTGTCGCTACCAGTTCTTATCCCACGCAAGAAGCCACGTCTGCGCGGCCACTTTGCCAAGGACGCCCCACCGATCGGTCGGGTCGTCTGGCTTCTCGCGCATACAAAGCTGGTCGACACGAGCTTGGCGATACAGACAACAAGTAACCCTACCCCGCTAGGTGGCGACGGGTGTCGTGTGCTCACCGCCCACCGCACTGCACGTGTCCTCCGACTGCGTCGCGCTCGTCGTTCGCAAGTACTTTGCAGGTGCCGAGAGCTATTGAATCGAGGACGCAAGAGACGAGCAATCGATGCGTAGGCACACCGACGTCGGTGCGGTCCCAATTTCGCGCCGTGCAAGGCAAGACGTACATTGTATGGCGCATCTCGCACTGCTTTCTGCCGACCGAGGAGTCGACTTACATTTCCTGAAACATGTACTTGGCGTCCTTCTCGGTCGGTGTTGCGACTTGATCCATTGCCGGTTTCGTCGGCGGCGGCGGTGGTGTCTTGGTCGCGAGCGGCGGCGCCGTCCCGACCATCGACTTTGAGTTGTCGTCGTCGGCCTCGTCGCCTTCCTTGTACCGGTGCAAACTACGCTCGACAAACGGCGACGTCGTGCTAAACTTGTCGGCGACCCAGATCCGGAGCACTTCGAGGCATGCATTGTGGGCGCCCTCGGCCTTGTTGTGCAGATTCTTCTCCAGATCCGGGTTGAGTTCGAGCTCCCACTCGGTGCGCACTTCAATGTCCATGCGGTCGCTCACGACCTACGACATATCAGAGCCGACTCGGAGAGAGCATGGGTACCATCATGAGGAGTGGCACAAACTGCTTGCGCACTTCGCGACGAATGGCGGGGACTTCAATTGCGCGGGCGCGCAAGTCTTTGGTCGACCGCCCTTGGACAATGTCGGCGAGCCAATTGACGACAAACGAGAATTTGCGCAAACTCGAGCGGCAAATCTCAAACCGGAGCAGCTCGAGGAGCTCGGCCTCCTGCTTGAGGCGCGGGCAGCGCTGGAGCACGAGCTCCTGGACGCGGCCAAACATCTCGTCCGTGTTTTCAAGGCCGTGGGCGCCAAAGGCGTAGCAGTTCTCGCACAAGTCGTAGCTACAACAGGGGCACGTCGTGTGCATCGTCAAACGACACGAGACGCATACCCTTCGCACGTCGCGCAACGAAACCGGTTGCCAATGATGGGTGTCACCGAGCACACGGCGCAGCGCGAGCCTTGGTGCACAAACTTCTTTTCAAAGTGCTTGGTGACCGTCTTCTTGGCCGCGGCGGCCGCCATGGAACCAAGCCCGAGGATCGTCTTGGAGAGCCCGCCCCGCCGCGATGACGCCGTGCCGTCATCGGCACCCAAGAACGAGTTGGAGAGAAGCCCCCCGCGGCGCTCGTCGCCTGTGAACGAGGCGTTCGACGTCCGCCGGCTCGACGCCGTCATGCTCATGGAGTTGACTAATACCTCACGCAAAAATGAGCTCGGCAGAGAATGAGGAAAGACTGTGCAGCGTACGGTCCAGCTCGAGGTCCTCGTCGTCGTTGCCGTCGGGGCGCGAGATGAAGCGCGCGCGATCCGGGTGCAGGTACCGTGCCGTGTGCAGCACGAGTTTGTTGGGCACGTCGTCGGGCCGCGGCCCCAGGAACAAGTGCGCCGCGAGCTCCGCATGCTGCGTGACGGCGGCGACGTACTCTTCTTCGCGCGGCTCGATCACGAGTTTGAGATCGGTCACCATCATGACGCGCTGCATCTGGTAGTACGCGACCTTGAAATGGTGCTTGCCCTTGAGGAGCGGCAAGACAAACTCGGTCATTTCGGTCGCGACCTCGGCCGGGACATTTTGCATGACCATGTTGGTCTCCGAGACCACCTTGTCCTACGCGACGCCTCATCTTGGCATTTCGAGCATGACGTGTCTGTCTACCTGCGGGTACTTGGCGGGGTTGCCGTCGATGAGCTGGCGCAAGATGCGTCCGACGCCTTCGCGGTGCGCAAAGGGCACCTTCTCAATGAAGCCTGTGAGCATATACGGCTCGTACGTCTTGGTGTAGGGCGAGATGACATCCGTGTGCAGCTGCCACTTGTACTTGGCCTACCTTGCCATCAGCTGTATATTGGCAACGACAAAGAAGGTACCGCGTCTTCGTCGTCGTCGTGGAAGAAGGCGGGCGCCGGCATCGGTGGCGGTGTCGACGGCGGCGTGTTGGCGATCGAGTCGGTGCTTGCGCGAATGTCCATCTACCGGGTATCGTAAGTACCATGCAAGGCACGAGACATATCGACCTTGAGCTGGAGCGCTTGCAGCTGCGACTCCATCTTGGAGACTTCTTCCTGCTTCTCCTTGAGGCGACTGAGCTGCATCTCTTGCTCCGTCTGCAGCGTCGTCTCGAGACCGGTGATGCGTTCCTTTTGGATTTTGATTTCTTCATCCCGCATCCTAGTACACAAGGAGATGAGATGAGTGGTAGACCATGAATCGTACTTGATCTCCGTGTCCTTGCGATCCAAGTCCTTGACGAGCAGACCATTTTCGTTGCGGAGCGCGTTGACTTCGGCTTGCTGGCAGTTGCCACTGCAGGCCTTGGGCGCCTCGGCCGGCTTGTCCGGGTTGGACTTGACGCTGCTGCGCGAGTTACGAAGACTGTCGCTTTCGCTCGAGCTGCTCGAGCGACCTGCGCCGGCCAGCGCCGAGTTGAGCGAGTCGAGGTTGCGCCGGCGGTTCTTCTTGTTGCTGGCCTCGAGGGCCGTGACGAGACCGCGCAGCGCCTCGCTCTCCTCGGTTTTGAACGTAATCTCTTGCTGGAGGAACCCAATCTGCTTGGTGGCCGCGTCGAGCTTGGCTGTCTCGACGCTCAAGAGCTCGTTCTCGCGGAAAACGTAGTCGAACTTCTTCTTCCACTCTTGCGCTTCCTTCTTGACCTTGACGTACTCGGACTCGAGGAAGCTCATCTCGCGGATCTTGCCGGCCAGCGACTCCTGGAGGATGCGGTTCTGCTCGAGCGCGTTCTGCTTGCGCGCGTAGACCTCTTCATTGCTGTGGAGGCTCTGGCGGACGCCCAGCGACATGCCATTGCGGTCGTCCTCCATCCTGCGCCTGACAATTCCGTCAATGAATTTCTGGCACGAAGTCTTTTTATCCGGATGTTCCGGTCGCCCATTCGAACGTTCGGAAGGGGCAAGACGGCGAGGATGGGCAGGCGGCCGATCCCGACGCATGCTCGCCCTCGACCGCTTGCGACTGCTTCACGCAGCTGCGCGAACCCATCATCTCGATACTGGTACGCATCGCTCGTGGCCTACACGAGGCGCAACTCGGCCAAGGACGCCCTGCAGAAGAGCGGGTGTCTTGACAAGGCGACGCCTGGTCTTGAACTCCAGCGCGCGCAAGCTCGACCGCTCTCGGGTCATTCTGGATACTAAGTTATTGGATACCGGCGTTGGCGCGTTGGGTGCTCGTTAACGGTATCCTGGTGGCTCCAGCAAATCCATACATGGAGTGACGTCGAGCGCACATTCGGCGAGTGAGCGGCGTCGTTGCGATCATCGTCTTTTGCAGCAGCTCCTCGGATGCGAGTGATGGCAGTACGAGAGCACGTGATGGCAAGTGCAAGTGCGCTACGGGCGTCCAGGGCCGTCGCTGACACGGACGCAACCTTGCGTAAACCTCTCGTGCATGGGTTAGCCACTGACGTGCAACGATGCCATGGTGGAAGCCTACGAGCAGCTCTGTGTCATTGCGAGTGCTCGGGACGCTGCGGTGGTCGTTTGTTATAAGGCGCAAATCGGGTGGTAAGCTTACATACTTACATACTGTTGTTGAGCAGTGCTTGGTTTCGAGCCGCGGCAAGAGAGGTGCACGCCCTCGTACGAGCCGTCATGGGGTGGGGCATACGGCGCGCACTGCACTTGGTGCTCTGCCGTCCGAGTCGAACTCTCGGTCGGAGTTGCGGTTCTCGCAGCGGCAGCACTCGCAGCGGCGACGAATGGCTGCCCTTCTGCCACAAAATGAAAGAAGACCGTGCAATGTATCAAAATATCAACATGTGGTCTGTGGCTTGGGCGCTGAGCCGCCCAATTGCATATTTTGTCCATGCGGCGTATCCGGACAAGTTGCAGTCATTTTGGATCGACGAAGATGCCAGTGACGACGACGGACGGTGTGGTGGCGCTGACGCACCGCGGGTCGGGCGCGAGCGCCCACGTGCACCTGTATGGCGCCACGGTCACGTCATTCGTGCCTAAAGCCGGCGCCGAAGACCTGCTCTTTCTCTCGACGCGCGCAGCCTTGAACGGCTCCAAGCCCATCCGCGGTGGCATCCCGCTCGTCTTCCCGCAGTTTGGCGCCGGCCTCGTGCCCTCGACGCTGCCGTCGCATGGATTTGCACGCACGAGCAAGTGGTCGCTCGTCGAATCGGAGGACCTCGAGGCCTCGACGTCGGCAACGTTTGCGCTTTCGACTGCCAAGGGCGAGCTGGCCGCTTGGCCACATGCCGTGCGCCTCGTGTACATTGTCACGATCGCGCAGCACCAGCTCACGACGGCGCTGCACATCACCAACACGGACACGGACGAGTGGAGCTGCCAGGCGCTTTTGCACACGTACTTGCGCGTCGCGGCGCCGCCGTCGCTGACCAACGACGAGCTCCCGGGCGTCCGCGTCCATGGCCTCAAGGGCTCGAGCTACATGAGTAAGGTGTCCAACACGACGCAGATTGAAGACCGTGACCACGTGACGATCGCGTCCGAGACCGACAGCGTGTACACGGACGCACCCGATACGATCATCGTCCAGGCCGGTGTCGGCAACACCGTGCGCATCGAGAAGCGCGCGTCGCTGCTCGGGGCACGCGCGCTCCCGAGCGACGCCGTTGTTTGGAACCCATGGACCGAGAAGGCGCATGGCCTTGGCGACTTTGGCGACGAAGAGTACCCGCAAATGCTGTGCGTCGAGCCTGGCGTCGTCTCGCGCCTCCAGCCCATCCGGCCGGCGGAAACCCTTGTGCTCAAGCAAGTGCTCACGCTCGCTGCGTGACTCCAGACCCGTCCGACAGGAAGCGCAACTGCATATCTCTAATCCAACGCCATGCTGCATTGTCGTTGTGTGTACCATTACATACCGTGCGGTCTTGCTGCATCCGAGGTCCGAGGTCGAGGACGAGAGCAGCGCTTGCCTTGTACGAGCAGCCCATAGAGTCCAGGTAGTTGGTCCAGCCGACCAGGTCAAGCTGGTGCAAAGACAGCCCGTCTGGATGCGTCGAGTAGCCACCGATGGATTCTTCAACCCACGTCAGACGGCGTGGGACGTGCTCGTAGTGTTCCGAAAACGACGACCGACCGACCATTGGGCTTTTCTTGCCAGGAAGCTGCCTTCATGAACACGGTCCTGCGCGACCACACGCTCTTCTGCGAGATCACGGGATACCAGCGCGGACTCTTGGACGACCTACGCCCGCTCTACCGCGAGTGGACGACGATGGTCGATGGCTTTGGCAACATCGTGCATCTTGCGCCGCGCTACAAGCCGTACGCCCTCGCCAGCGAAGTCGCGGCGCGACCGCCCATCTACACAAGCTTCTACTACCTCGGCTTGGACACGCGACGGCCCGACCCGCGCTTCCTCGTCTATATGGCCGTCGTCATGGGTGACCTCGACCGCCTCGTGCGATGGCGGCGCTGCATGGACGCACCGCCACCCCGGCTTTTTGCGCTCGCCGTGCGCCATGGCCACCTTCACATACTGACGCATCTGCATGGTCGTCACCTCATTGATGCATCGTCTGTGGCGCACATGGCGTTGATGGACGTAGCGGCTGCGCATGGCCATGTGGCGATCGTCGACTACCTGCACCGCCATGCGCTGGGCACATGCAGCGTCGAGGCCATGGACGCTGCGGCGACCAACGGCCATCTCGAGGTGGTGCGCTACCTGAGCACGCACCGGGACGAAGGGTGCACGGTGGCGGCGCTCGAAGGCGCGGCGTGCAAAGGCCACGTCCGGATCGTGCAGTTTCTCTTGCTCGGTTATCGCAATCAAGTGCCGGCGTTGCGGTTTGCCTATGACGTGGCATGGGCCAACGGCCATGGCGACGTGGCCGACGTGCTGCGCCCATACATTTTGACGGCGTAGCCACTTGCGATACACCAACAAGACGAACTAGACTAGAGTCGTATTAATCGTACGCATCGGAACGAGTTGGGATGGTGGGATGGAGCCCATGGGCGTGGGATCATACATAAGAAGGTGGTTATGCACGCGCCTACGATCGGCACGGACGGGGAGCAAGTAGACACAGGAAGGACGTGGGACTTAGACCGCCGCCGTAAAGCCGCGTGGCGACCCGTCGAGCCATTGGCTCAGCTGCGGGCTCGTCAGCGACGGCGTCATCGAGTGGTCAAAGCCAAACGTATCGTGCTGGAGGCCGAGCGCGACGTCGATCGTCGGCGGCTTGAACGGCTTCTTGACGAGAGGTGCCGGCGCACTGGTCGTCGATGGCGGGAACGCTACCGAGACGTTGACGTCGGTGCGGAGACGGAGCGGCGGCACCGGGTCCATGTAAAAGTCCGAGTCCATTTCGGCGGGAAAGTCAATGTCGTCAAACGAAAACTTGGGCGTCGCCTTGAGCATCGCAGCCATGAGCGGCGACCGCCGCAGACTGTAGAGCGACGGTGTTGCTTGGTTGGACGCCGGGCCGTGGGACCCGAGCGGCGTCGTCGAGTTGAAGAATTCGGCCACTTGCTACACATACGGTTTTTAGTTCTCAGCGGCATCTCCCTTCAAGAAGAGTCGCACCTCGTTGAAGTCAAACTCGAGCGTCTCAAGCGGGTGGAACGGACTGTCCATGTCCGTAAACGTGGCGTCGCCAAACTGATCTTGGAGCAGAAGGCTCTCGTACGCGCCGGCGCGCTCGCGCGAGGGCGGCCCCATCGCGTGGGACGGCGTCGACCCGCGTTTCTTGCGCTTTGCGTTGGCGCACTTGGCCATCGGGTCTTCGGACGCACTGCTGAGGAGCGTCAAAAGCAGCTGTGTATGGTGCAGCCGCCGAGGCGTCGACGGCATGAACATGCCGCCGTCGCTGTTTGCCCCCGTGCAGACGTGTAAGTCCTTTCGCTTTCGCTTCGAGGACAAGCTCCGGTGCTTGTGCGGCGACGCGTTCGCTGGATGCAACGGCGAGTCCGTGCTCGTGTTGGGGTTCTCCTTGTTGAACAACAACACGTTGTAGCAGTCCCGGAACGTCGACGCTTGCTTGGGCGAGAGCCCTTGCACGAGGCTCTGCGCTCTATCGCGGCATGGGTTCATGGACTGTGGACGCCAATACTGTACTTTGTCATGTGCAGACTCGGCGCGTGGCTGTCGTGCACGCCACCGTCGTCGGACGGGATCGCTACGTGGCGCGGTAGCCGCGGGTGCATGCCCGTCAGCGCCGGTGGCGGCGGCGCGGTCTTGTTGACCTGCTTGGCGATGCGGCGCATCGTGCGGCGCATGGATGAGTACCAATGGTTCTTGATCGCATTGTCCGTTCTGTCGTATCCTTAGCACACAACTTTACACGCACCATGTGGCTTCGCACCTGCCAGGTAGGAGCTTGGAGATCTCGGCCCACTTGTTGCCAAGGCGGTTCTGTGCATCTTCAATGATGCTTTCTTCTTCGGTCGTCCACGGGTCCTTCTTGATGCTCGGGTCCAAATGGTTGAGCCATCTAGAGGCGTAGATGTTGAAGCGAACGCCTATGGATGCGGCAACTACCGTGTCCGGCACTGCTTGCCCGTGCGTTCATTGCCAAAGTTCTCATTGTTGAGGTGGTCCGAGATGACGGACCAGCGCTTGGTGCCATACTCGTCGACGAGCCGGATAATGCTCTCGTCTTCCTTGCGCGTCCACGCCCGGCGCTCGTACGCCGAGCCCGACGACGCCGTCTTCTTCGTGCTGCTGTCCGACTCGTCGTGCATGTTGCAAGTTGGCAAATGCGCAAAGGTCGCGTCCGAAACTCACTTGGTCTTTGTATGGCGTTGCGTGAAGGGGCACATCAGGATCGGCGTCCGGATACGCCCACCCGCATCAGCGACACCGCATCCGGATTCCTGCTGCGATCTTGCTTTGCGAGAAAGGCAGGAAATGGCGCCGCCTGCTTGGTGGATGCAGCGTGTACATCTTAGCTCCATAGCAAGCGAAGTTCCTACAGCTGCATTCGTTGGTGGTCTAGAAGGGAACGTAGTGGTCCAAGATGCGCATCAGTTGCAGCTTCCGGGCAAGAGACACGGACGTTTCAACGGCCGGCCGGACGACCGATGCAGTTCTATCGCACGGCGCCGGAAGACCTTCTGCGTCTTCTGGAGCAGCATGGAAAGGACGTAGTTGCAGTGCAGCGCGTCCTCGCCGAGCTGCACCGGTGCATTCGGGACGACGCGACCAGCCGCGAGCGCATGGCGCAGTGCCACGTGGTGAGTCGCCTCGCCGCCCACATCGAGCTGCATGCAACGCAGCCCGGGTTTCTCCTGCAGCTGAGTATCTTGCTCGACGCACTCGTGATATACGACGGTTTGGCTTCTCGCCTGGAGTGTGAATCAGCACCCATAACGTAGAGCACTCGACCGCCGAGCTCCAGTCGGCCATCGTGCGCCATGGCTTGTGGCGCCTCGTGCTTCGTGGCATGCAAGCCACTGCCGTCGACGACGAGCTTCAAGCTCATGGCTGTGCACTCACATCGACGCTGTGCTACGACTACCCGCGGGCACCCCACGGTGCGCCATTGCAGATCGGAAATCGCTCACGACGGGCGCTGTAGATGAAAACCAAGTGGAAATGGTGCAAAGTGGCGCTCTCGAGGCCATTCGAACACTGCTCGTTGCCGAGAGTACGCCTCTGGCAACGTATCTCTGCGGCGTCAGAGCCATCGGCGATCTCTGCTACAAGAATGGTACGTGGGGTCGTGACGTTCTCTTGAAACTCTTATTGTGCACAGTGGCCAACACGGAAATCGTCCTCAAAATCAGCTTGTTTCCGCTGCTTTCGCACGGCCTCGACGAGCATGCCAAGCACGCAGCTGTGCTGGAGGCCATCGCTCGTGTGTTTTTTGTGTGTCTGGTTGCCCACCCTCGTACTTGGGTTGTTCTCGCATCGGAATTGTGATCCAGACAACGGTAGATCCAAGCAAGCGCGGGATACTGCAGTGCAGCGTCCTCGAGCGCGCGCTGCACTGCCTGCACAGCCGCGACTTGCTCGTCTCGACCGCGTACAGCATCCTGCGTCTTCTCGAAACGACGCTGCGCGACGACGGTACAGTGCGTTGCTAAATTTAGCGTCACGATTTCTATAGAAGCGGCCAAAGATTTGCTCACGCAACTCGATGGGGCCAACGTCATCATCAACGCCGTCGAGCAGCTCAGCGACAAGTACCACGATAGCATTGGTCATCTCGTGTTCTTAGCCGCCGCGATCTTTTCGAGCATGTCGCTGCACGTGCCAGCAGGTACAGCTATGAGCAATAATATGTGGAATCTCCAATAACGATGGCGACGTAGGCGGCCGGCCCGCGCCCCAGGCCACACGCATCCAAGGTCTCATGCAGCACGGGGCTCACACGTTTGCGGTCTCGTCGCTCACGAGTTTTCCTACAGAAACTTTTGTCTTGGAGCAGTGCCTCTGCCTCATGGAGCGGCTCATGATCAGCAGTGCGTACTCTTGTGACGTGGCACGCTCTGACGCCAGTTTGCGTAGATCACTATCGGCTGATGCTGGTGCGGGCGGGCGCGGTGCGCAACGTGCGCTACATTTACAACACCAAACAGAAGCAGCACGAAGGGCTTCTTGAGCTCTGCGAGCGCGTCATGAGCACGCTGGACAAGGAGACATCGACCTGATGGTTGCAACTTCAACGTGTATTTTAATGTACAATTTTTTTAAAATGGTTTTCGGACCGAAGGTTGAAATTCGGATATGGCCTGAAAATAGGCAGATTCGAAACACGAAGCATGGAAGTCTGGTGGGAGACGAAGGAAGATTGCCTGTGGCTGGTCTACTATCTCGTCTTCATCGCGCCGCTCCATGCGCTCCTCATCGGCTACCTCGAGCGCCAAGGGAAGCAGGTCACGCCGTCCAAGGCCATCATATGGATCGCGTCGCTCGCGCTCATGTCGACCTTCCTGCCGCTGGTAGGCGCATGGCGCTGCTCGCATGCACTCCTCATGGACCTCTAGCTTGTGCGCAAGAAGCTGTCCGAGTCGAGCCCCTACCGCCTTCTCAGCGTACGTCGGTATTGCTATGGCTCGATTGACGCGCCGTGTGTAGGTCTCGCGCTACGGCCCCAAGTACGTCTGGGCGCAGCAGTACAGCCACTTGAAGCAGTACTTTACGAGCGGCCAAATGAGCCCCGACATCTGGGCTGTCTTTGACGCCGCTTACGACGTACGGCGCCCTTGTTCTCGTCGGTGAAGACTCATGCTTGGCAGAAACTCTACGACGATGGCACGCGCCGAGCATTCGAGGTGTGGGGCCCGAATTTTGAGACGCTCCTGAGTGCTCACATGCCATACAACCTCGCGCTCTTCTACGTCCTCTGGCTTGTTGGCATGTACGTACCGAAAGCTGTTCACGCTGACGACTCATTGCGATACTCTAGCTACGCAACGACGGTCGGACGCAAGTACGCCCATGCGCGGGACCTCGCGACCGCCGGTCTCTTGGTCGTCCGTTACCACGTGTCGTTTGCGCTTGATCGTATAGGATGCTTCTAGGTTCTTGTGTTTGAGATGAGCATTCGCTTCATGGGCTACAACCCGCTGTTTATGCTTCTGCCGCAGACGACGCCGAATGAGATGATCTTGCTCGTGCATGCGTACGCTTCGGGGTACGACGGACGATCTGACGACGTCTTCTTAGGCTCTTTCCTGCGTGGGTTCTCGGCTACACGTCCTTCAAGCGCATCTTTTTCGTCGATATGCTGCAGCACAAGAACGACTGCCTTGAGTATGCGCTCGCCACCAACGAAGTACGACGACCAATATCCCTACGTCAAACCCACCTGTCGTGGCCGTAGAAGACCAAGAAGGCGCTCGAGAGCATGCGGGTCGAGATCCGCAAGCTCAAGGACACCAAGGAGACGACGTCGATTCAAGCCTAACGCCACCATGCACCGCGGCGCTGTTAGACCAGAGCGGAGCGCCGTACTAGTGTAAGGCTCAAACACGAAAGCATCGCCACTGGCTCGACGACACTTTTACACTCGATGGCATACAAATATCAAGAGAAGGGCTAGGGTCTCGCTTTTCCCAACGCAAAAGCTCGGTGATGTCTAAATGAAGGCGCTCATATTTCGATCACGATTGAAATGCAAGCACCTCGCTGGAACTCCTCCACGAACGCGGCCTCCAAGGCCAAGCCTGGACCGACAACGTCGGCCCGTACGACGCGCGCCGCCTCGGCTGCCTGCACACGCACCGCCGCGACTATCCCCACGCGCACGCAGCGCGCGGCAACAGCGCCGGAAGTGATGGTCGTCGCTGGACGCCACGCCCGTGAGCTCGCTGCCTTGCGCGCCGAGTACGAAGAACACCTCGAGAGCCTCCGCACCGACTGCCAGATGCAGTTGGCGGCGTTGGCCACGACCTTGCGTGTCGAGCACCAAGCCAGCATCGCCGCTGTGACGACGACGCTGCAGGAAGAACACCAGAAAGCCTTGGCTGCCTCGGATGCCAAGCTGCGCCACGATCACTCGATCAAAGAGACAGCTCTCATCTCCGAGCTCACGAAGCTGGCCGCCCAGCGTGACGGCAGCCTCGAGCGCGCTCAGGTTCTGTTCGCTCAATCGCAGGGCCTGCGCCACGATCTGCACAAGCTCGCCAAGTTCAATCGCGGTCTCCAGACCAAGATCGCCAAGACGTAAACTCGCCGAACCGGATGGAATCGGTAGTGACGCAGAAGCAATCAACCACGACCAAGCAGCAGATACAGCATACGAGCACATCAACAGCCCCAATGACGTTCTCGAGAGGCTGGCAATGTTCGAAACAGTGAAACAAAACAGGATAATACCTCATTTGCTGTTAATCGACCCGAAGTCTGCAGTCTGAAGTGCGTATTTCAAAGATAAGTGTGAGGCGGGTAACCGAGATATGTAAAACTGCATTTACGTCTAATGCAAGATGACAGCAACATCATTGAGAGGACAAGTAATGCAATTGCTACTGCGTCGTGGTCGAGCCCATGTAGTTGAAAGGGTTGGTGGCCTTGGCCATTTTCTGCATGTTGGTCTTCAAGCTTTCCGTCATGTCGGTCACTTTTTCTTCGACGCCGGCCATGCTGCGCTGCTTGGGGGCGGCGGCTTGGAGGCCGAGTTGCTCCAAAAGCGCAAGCTGGTCGGTCTTTTTGAGCCCCTTCATGTTCAAGATGCCCTGAAAGTCCGCCGCGTTGCCGTCGGGCCACATGATCTTGAAGCTCTCGACGAGCATTTCCGTTGGCGTCCCAATGAGCTTGAGCACGGCTTCGACGTGCGCCATTTCGGCGTTGACAAACTTGGCGTAGCGCGCGGGCACGGTGACGCCGCCAACTTCGCCCTCACGGCCCATGGCCGGGAGGTTGAGAAAGAGCATCTTGAGCGCATGCACATCCAAAAGCAGCTGCTGCGTCGCGACGGCGCTCACTCGCTTGCACTTGAGGATGCTCCCGAGCACCTTGGGTACGACCGCGGCCGCGAGCTTGTCGCAAAAGTTGGTGAAATACAGCCCCGAGAGCATGCTGTGGAGCGTCGGGACGAACGGCCGGAGCTTGTCGGCGATCGCCATGACGTACGCGCTCTCGTCACCGACGTTCTCAAACGAGGCCCAGTTCACGCGCTGCATGTTGGTCCACTCGTCGTCGAGGAGGTTGTCGAGGCCGAGGACAATGCACTTCATGGCCGCGGTCGCCACGTCGTGGCACGTGTCTGTCTCCTTGGCGAGCTCGATCGCGTCCGTGTACGCCGGGTCAATCTTGGCGCGGATCACATCTTCGAGCGACGGGAGCTACGCATTGTGTTGTTGTTGTTGTTGAACATGTCGCATACTATGACGACGTACGGTTTCCGCGCAGTACTCGGCCGTGTTGATGACAAAGCACAGCTCTTCCTCTTGCTTTTCGGCGAGCCGCCACCGGGCCGCGCTTGCCGACGCCGAATCACTGACCGCGAACGCCGGCAACTTGGCAAGGAGGCGCTGGGCGTACAGCGAGACGCAGTGCTTGAACTCGAGATGCAAATCAAAAAAGGTTTGGCCATTCGTGAGCGCCGTGCAGCGCTTGACGCTGTTGCGAATGTACGCAAACATGTTGACCGACGACGAAAAGACAGGCAATGCGCCGTTGCGGTCGACGAGTTCGGACCCCATGACCTCATGGAGCATCGCTTCCTACCGCCCAGTGATCAATCTTTCAACGTATCAAGCGACAACGTACCATGTTTTTACGCTCGAGCGCCACGTACGCCGTCATGTACGGGTCAAAGGTCCGCGAAAGCACGCCCTGGAGCGACGGAATCGTCTCTTCGTGCTCGTGGCTCACGCCCATGTGCTCTTCGTTCTGCGCCTTTGTCTGGAGCTCGGCACGGATCGCCTTTTGCTCGGCGACGCGCTTCTGCCGCAGCAGCCGGCGCTTGATGCCCTCGGCGGACGCCGGGTCGATGAGCTGTCCCTTCTCGTTCAGTTCGGGCCGATTGTCGTCGACATCCCCCTATCCGCAACGTCGATGACGTTCTTGTACAGCTTGGAGCCAATCAGTTCTTACCTCGTAGCGCTGGACGACTTCGCGCTCAAAGAGCAGTGCTTTTTGGAGTGCCTTGAGGAGCGACGTGACATCGAGCTCGTCCGAGCCGACGGCGCCGAGCTGCGACAAGAGGTGCACGCGCGTGCGCTCGCAAAAGAAGAGGCAGAGGCGGCGACTCATTTGCCAGTGCACGGGGAAGATGGCCTCCATGCGCGACTCGATGGCTGCGATGAGCTGGAAGAACCATGCAAAGCGCGCGTCAATGTTGCTCAGGCCACCGGCGACGGCCTTGCCACCAAACGCTTTTTCGTAAGGCTACAAGCACTTTGTTTTGAGATTGAGATTGACGCGATCTTTCGTACCACAAGCTGCTCGGTGCAAAATGTCGTCACGAGCTTGGCGCGCGTCTCGTGCCCGAGCGCCGACACAACCGCGCACGCGGTCGTGAGGTTCTTGAACATGTGCTGCATCTCGGCCTCGTCCTTGGCGATCGCGTCGACGGACGCGAGAGGGCCAATGACCTGGAAGTCGCCGAAAATCTGCGTCTCGAGGTCGACCCGGATCGCATGGACCGACTTTTGCAGCTCCATGATCTTGGTCACCTTGGTGTAGCCCTCAAAGTGCGTAAAGAGACTGTTGACGGCCTCCATGAGACTCGCGGCTTCCTTGTACAGCCGCTGCGACGCCATGTACTCGAGCTGGTCGACTGCGGTCACGAGCATGTGCAATCGCTTTAGCGCCGTGATCGACGTTTGTAAATGGCGCTTGGCGTAGTCGAGCTGCTTGATATCGCGGCAGATCTCCTGCACCATGACCTCCGACTGCTCGGCCTTGCCGCGAATGTCGTAGATCTTGGTGTAGAGCTGCGAGACGGCCTTCTGCGCCTCCTTGAGGTCGGCCAAGGCCTGATGCGCGGCGAGCGACTGCTCCTGGGAGGCGTGCGAGAGGTTCTCGTCGAGCTCTTTCATGCGCCCGTTGAGGCGGCTCACAAAGGGCTCGATGTCAGCGAGCGACGACTCGTCGGGGAAGTTGCGGTTGATGAACTCGACGCAGTCAAACTCGGCGCGGTCGAGCACGTCCTCGGACGGGAGCACGCGCGAGATTGCGTCTTCGACGCCGACGGGCAGTTGCATCATCGCAATACAATCTTCCTTCCGTGACTGCGCACTCAACTCAATTCTTGAAGTTTTGAGCTCAATGCCATGTTTTCAGTCTTGAGTTTTAACCGTTGCAACTTGCGGCTGGGACGCGGTTCGAGACACGAAGTGACGATCTTTTTGATTGAGGCTAAATCCACGCAGCTTTATGACATTTTGAACAGCGCCTTTGCTGTGGGCGTTCGGAAGGACGACTGCATCTTCTCTCATTTGCGATCGACGACCGAGTGGTGTGGTTCTGATGCGTGCAAGAGTCACCTTGTGACATAATGCGTACTCGTGCAGTACACTGCTAGGAAGTGGCTAGTAGAAGATAGACCACGGGACAACACAACCCGTCGATGTTGATAATCGTGCTCGACTTAAGTATCTCGCCAAAAGAAGAAACAAAGAAATGCAGCTGAGCTCTCTATTCTTCTTGTTACAAGCCATAATGGCATCGTAAAATGACGTTGTTGGACCAGTGTTGGTGGACTTGCTGCAACCCTTCAAAGTAATTCAACACCGCAAGCTATCGCGATTAGTACGCTGTGGCCTGCATATTTGGTATGCCCTACTAGTCGAGCCTAGATATAGCTCCATCATAACACGTCCATGCCCTTTGTCGTAATAAGCTCACGGAACCCATCTTGGCACGCGAAGGATGGATCCTGAGGGAATCAATTGGCGTGCATTTAGCCAAAGCCGTGGCATCCGGATACGTGGCGGCGCGAAGGGAGAGACTTCGAGAAAAATACAACGGCCATCAATTTAAAAGACGCAGGCCGCGCTCAATACAATCATCAAGCTAATTGAATAAATGATGCTCAAAATTTTAAAACCGATATGAGTGGTGGGGGGAATACGCGTGTGTGATTGGCAGAAATGTCGCTAAATCGATGCTAGGATTGGCTTGGGCTTTTGGGGCAGAGGCGGCGGCGGCGGCGGGATTTTGATACTTGGCGTTTGTATCAGCCGATAGTATTTTTCATTTCAACGCGAAGGAGCAACATGTCCACTGAAGAAGTCAAGCACGAAACTGCGGCCGCGGTCGCCGCCGAGGCCGAGGACCACGAGGACGCCGGCGTCGAGACGGGCGAGTCGGAGGAGCCGCAGGCTTACTTCGAGCCCGTCGTCAAGCTCAACGAAGTCGAGGTCGTCTCGGGTGAGGAAGACGAGGAAGTCCTCTTCGCCATGTACGCAATACGAGCTCTCCAAAGATACGCAACATGCTCATAAACACATATAGGCGCGCCAAGCTCTTTGACTACCGTGAGACGCTCCTTGACAAGGGCACGGGCACCAAGACGTGGTGCGAGCGTGGTGTCGGCAACGTCCGCTTCCTTAAGCACAAGGAGGCCGGCAAGGTCCGCATGCTCATGCGCCAGGAGAAGACGCTCAAGATCACGATCAACCACTTGGTCGAGTCGCGCGCCGAGTTGGGTGCCAACATGGGCAGCGACCGCGCCTGGGTCTGGACGTGCTACGATTTCTCGGAGGGCGTCGTCGAGGCCAAGACGTTCGCGCTGCGTTTCGCCAACGCCGAGAACGCCCAGGCGTTCAAGGAAGCCCACGACAACGCCAAGAAGACCAACAAGGCCCTCGAAGCTGGCGCTGACGCTGAGGACACCTCGGCCGGCGACGCTGCCGCCAAGGCCCTCGAGAGCCTTGACGTCAAGAAGGATTAATTTTACAACTACTGCATGAACCAGTTCACAACTTGGATATGTGTTCCATTATTCGAAAGAGCTTCGTTGCGTACAATGTACATTGAAGACTAGTAGAACGGAAGTGGTAGAGCTACTTGGATTCGGGTAGCAGCCGAATGGTGGCGTCATCGGCCTTGTGTCCCTCAATGCCACGTGCGGTCGGCGGCGGCGCGCGGCTGTAGACAACGAGGCCCGATATGATGAAGACGAAGCCGACGCAGTAGAGCCAACTGAGCGACTGCTGGAACAAGTAGACGCCCGCGACGACACCGAAAAAGTCGGACGTGAGAAGCGACATGTTGAAGATCGCCGCGTCGCCTTCCCGGAGCATGACCTAGTAAGATCCAAGCATGAGTGTGTTCTTGGCATTTGATGTCATACCGAGGTGACCGAGTACATGAGGAAGAGCCCGAGGACGTAACCGATAAAGAAGATGACGCTTCCCGTGGACCTACACCAGTGGATTTACCTCAATCAAAAATGAACATGACAATACCACTCGATGGCCTCAAAGGTGTGGCGCTCGTACGCGTAGGCTTGGACGGCGCTGAGGGCAAAGCCAAAGAGACCGAGCATACCAAGAAACTCCCGCTACGAAGTGCAAGCATGAGGCACGCGCGCTTCGATTGCATGCGTACCCGAGACTTGGTCTTCACGCAGTGCTCTTGGGCCACGTTCGAGATGGCGTAGATCGTCGAGCCAAGAAGGCAAAGTAGGTCGCCAAAGAGCGCGTGCCAGTCCGTCGACGCATCCACTTGGTCCTGCGCCCGGACAATGTCCGAGATCATGAGAAACGTGATGCCTGACAAGCACAAGGCGACGCCGGTGAAATGCACGCGCGTGTACTACAGAGGCGTCAGCATGCTTCGTCGCCTCATTACACATTACCTTGGCGTCGAGGAAATTGATGGACAGGAACATGACCACGGGCAGCGTAAAGCAGTCCAGCAGCATGACGCTCGTGATCGTCGTGTACTTGTACGCGAGGACCGTGAGAAAGTTGCCTTCGACGTCCGCTAGTGCGATGAGCGCATACTGCCACCACGGCGTCTACCACGCAGCAACATGGCATTCGCCCATCACTGGTCATTGCGCACCTCGGAGCAAAAGTCGGGCGTCGTCCACCATAGATGCGCGAGGTAGCCGATCAAGAGAAAGTAGTTGCCCACGTTCTGCGTCGTCGCAAGCTCCACCTAATGCGAGCGTCGGATCCATGAGCCCGTGAGCCCAAGCGTGCAGCGTCCATGGCCTGCCACGTACCCCGTAGTTGAGCGTGAGCTCTTGCGTGCAGATGCTCGTGGCCGTGATGAAGAGCGAGATGCTCTGCCCGAGGAAGAGGATACGATGGTTGCGTAAACAGTCCGTGATGCCCATGCTCGCCGCCGCTGCTGTTGCCGCGTCCGTGACCCGTATCCAACAAAATCTGCCAGCTTCGAATCTTCGGATTTCATCCGGACGATCTGTTTTTGTATCCGTAAAAGCGCGTCCACGTGGACACTGTAAATAGTGTCATGTGCAGAAGAGTGGCGCAGCCAAACCTTGCGCATGGCCGCATCGCTAATACTGTTCGGCGCGAGCGAGAGCGCGCTGCAAAACCTCACACTGTCATTTGTATAGTAGTGACGTACCCGCATCTGTAGTATTACCTCCATTGACAACAGCAAGAATGATACCATTTCATCGTGCATAGTTCAGAAGTACACTATTTTACGACCAACCAGTGTCCTACGGTCAAATATTGCAGTTGCGGCGATGGCGCTGTCGTATTGACGGCGCAGATTTCGCGCCCGCGCGTCTCTTTTGGGTACGATCAGATGCGAGGCGGACACGAGAGGCGCTTTGCATACTCCCCGTGCAAGGACTAGTCACGCTCTACGTTGGCGGCCGCCAAGCCATCGAAGTTCGAACGCCATCGTCCGGATATAGTGGAATGTGCGCCGGATACGCGCGCACATAATTAAATTGAATAAAAAGGCGTGTGAGAAATCGACAGCAGCGTTACAAGTTCACTTTTCCATTTCTGTCAATTCCCTCGGACGTCCCTCGTCATGTACCGCCTGCAGTGCGTCGCCCAGCAGTATGCATGGGGCAAGAAGGGCTCCAAGAGCGCCGTCGCCGCCTTGAAGGTCCGCCCATGTGCTTGGCGCCGTCATGCTCAGCTCTCTTCTAGTCGGCGAGCGAGCACACCTTCAAGGTGCAAGAAGACGAGACGTACGCCGAGCTCTGGATGGGCACGCACCCCAACGGCCCGTCCAAGATCGTCGGCCACGATGGCACGATTGAGCTCCTCTCGGATTGGCTTCAGGTGCGCGCGCATATGCTGGCGAGAGCTCATGAGGCGTAGGCGCACCCCGAGGCGCTTGGCGACATTGACGGCGACATTCCGTACCTCTTCAAGGTCCTCTCTGTAAACACGGCGCTGTCCATCCAGGCCCACCCGGACAAAGATACGGCCGAGAAGCTTCACGCCGAGTTCCCACTCATCTACAAGGACGACAACCACAAGCCCGAGATGGCGATCGCGGTCAATCGCTTCGAAGCGCTGTACGTTCTCGTCTCAGCAGCCTGGTGGTCTCTCACGCCGCATGTTGTAGGTGCCGGTTCCGCCCGATCGAAAAGATTGTAGAACACATCCAGGAGGTCCCGGAGCTGCGCGCGCTCGTGGACCCGGAGATCTCGAACGCGCTCATCGAAAGCCACGACCGCGACACGCTCCGAGCGTTCTTCCAGGCGCTTGTCTACTGCGACCACGACGAGGCAATTGCGCAGTTGGCCAACCACCGCGAGCGTCTCGAGGCCATGGACGAACGCACGCCGCTGCAGAAGCTGGTTTTGCGCTTGAACGACCAGTACCCAAACGACATTGGCGCGTTTTGCCCGTATTTGCTCAACTACCTCGTCATGGAGCCTGGCGACGCAGTCTTCCTCGGCGCCAACGAGCCCCACGCGTACCTCTCGGGTACCTACCTCTCTAGCACGTGTCCTTGTCTGACATGGTTGCAGGCGACTGCATTGAATGCATGGCGTGCTCGGACAACGTCGTGCGTGCCGGGCTCACGCCCAAGTTCATTGACAAGACGACGCTCTGCGACATGCTCACCTACGAGTAAGCAACACGCGATCTCTACGTAGTGCAACTCACCACTTTTTTCAGAGCGGGCACGCCGCCGATCGGCCAAGGCACTGCGATCGACGCGGTATTGACCGAGTACACGCCGCCCGTGCCCGAGTTTCAGGTGCAGCGCATGGACATGGCGCCGCTGGAGCACTACACGCTGGCACCGGCAACAGGTCCTTCGATCTTGCTCGTGCTCTCGGGCCAAGGGTACGCCCACTTTTCACCCACCGACGACGACGACGACGACGACGCGCTGACGTCCAAGCTGGAACTGTCGACGGGGCATGTGTTTTTCGTGCCTGCCGGCCAAAAGCTGGCGTTCGAGAGCGGAATTCAAGGCCTGACCGTGTACCGCTCGTGCCCAAACGAAGGCCCGCACGCGTAGAAGAGAGCTTTTCGCATCGCGCGCATTAATTATAAGGTTTTCGTTGTTTCCCTGCTCGCCGGCAAGAGTACCTACTAGTAGCAGCTTGGTCCAGCGAACGCGGTCGTAAGCGTCGTCGCAGCGCTGGGTTTGTAGCGGAAGGTTCGTGCGGCGATCGAACTTGGAAGATCGCCACATCCGTCGACGGATTTTTGCAACAGAGGGACCGTTGGTTTGAAGGAGTGGACCGTTTCATGAACGAAACCGCAATATTATCCGGCGCATATTATCCGGACACGGCCGCAGATTTGCGCCAGTCATCTTGCAGGATGGCCAAGAACAAGAAGGCCAAGCAGCCGCCGGCGACCGACGCGGCCAAGGCGCCGACAAAGTCCGCT
>NW_008246077.1:735198-832135 GCF_000281045.1 Saprolegnia diclina VS20
CATGTAGACGTCGGCGGCGCTGATGGCGGCGGAGACGAGGGACACGGCAAGGAGGCAGAGCATGATGCGAGGCCGGCTCGTTGCGAAATCTTGGTACCCTGTTGTTGCCTTGGCATTGCGAATTGAGAATTGAGAATTGCGAATTGCAAATTGCGAAATGAGAATTGAGAATTGAGAATCCAGAATTGAGAATCCTGGAATTCCGAGTTTTTATCTTATCTTGCGCTTTGTATGAAATACAATGCATTCGCATCGGACGCAGTGGTGCGAATTTAGCGACGGTTTCGGGAAAGCGTGCGATGTGATTGGCTATCGCAAAGATCCAAGACCATCGTTTTGACTTGTTGTTTGTATGCCGTGCGCACGCCTCGGTCGAATTCGCCTAACAAGTAGTATCGGCCTCAGCACCACAGCCATGCCACGTCACGACCATATTGCATCAAGTGCGCCCAAACGCGTGACAACAAAATCCTAACAATCATGCTCCAATGCGCTTGCATCTTGCAAACGCATGGAATGATAAGAGTCTACTACGTAGTACTTGCTTCCTTGCACTATTAATAGTCTAACGTTAGTGGGTATCTATTTAGGCGGTAATTTGTACACACTAGCAATGCCCTCGACACTAGGCTATCTAACCAACATCGTGACTCGTTGGGTGTCGATAGGAGCGCAGTGAAATGCTTGTCCAAGCACCTAGTCGGTTGCTGGTGTAGTATGCCCGTTTAAGTGTCGAGTTGGGTGCATGTATCCAACGGCTTTCTCGATGGATCCGGATAAGAGAGTCCGGATAACGTGTATCCGGTCGGCTTGAACGGATTGGTCGCCACAGAAATTCATAGAGCATGGCGGACTACGGAGGCGGCTACGGCGGTCGGGACGGAGGTCGCGGGTACAACGATGGCCCTCGGGGCGGCTACAACGACCGGGGCTTCCAGGACGGCAACCGCCGCCGGAAGCGCTCAGACGACATGTCGGACAACTATGGCAACAAGCGCCACCGCAACAACTACAACCAGCGTGGCGACTACCGCGACAACTACCGCGGTCGCCGCGACGACAACTACCGCGACAACAACCGCAACGGCGGTGACGACGACGTCTTGGAGCTCAAGCGACGCGTCATTACGCTCGGCGACAGCGTGAACGTGAGCGACACGCACGCCGTGCGCGACGTGCTCTCGCGCTGCGGCGAGTGGCTCGGCGAGCAGCTCATGTTCCAGGCGCAGGAAATCGCGGCGCTCGTCGTGACGTGCGCGGGTCGCCTCAGCGCCAAGAGCGAGTGGTACGCGCTGCTCACGACGCTCCTCAACGAAAAGAATGGCGTCTTTGGCAAAAAGGTAGTCGAGCTCGCGTGCCAAGCGATCCAAACCGACCTCAACTGGTGGCAATCCGAGGACGACCCCGCTGAGGGCACGACCGAGCTCTTGCGCATCAAGCTTCTCGTGCGCTTCCTCGGCCACCTCGCAACGACCAAGATGATTGTGGCGGCCGACGTGATCCAGCTCCTCGCCCACTTTGTCGCGCTCTGCACGCCCGAGCCGATCGAGCCCGACAACCGGGCCCAGCAAGATGCGACCGCGATCAAGGACTACATTGCGTACATCGTCCTTGACACGCTTCTCCACGTACGTACCGCTTCCCATGGCTTGCACCCCACGGCTCTCACCCCATATTGTCTAGTGCGGGCATGCGCTCTCGGTGGCCGCCGAGGAGCCGTTCGACGAGCTCATCGCACAGCTCACGACGTACATGGCGTTCCGGGAAGTCGACACGACCCACTCGCGCTTCGTGCCCTCCAACAGCTGGGTCGTCCAGCGCGTGCGCCTCAACATGCTCTGCGACCCGGAAGACGACGACGTCCTCGGCGTGGCCAAGGTACACGCCAGCTCTCCTGAATCGTTGTAACGACATGCAGGCGCTGGACCCGCTGGCCGCCACGTGGACGGCGGTCGAGCAGCTCGTGGCCGGCCTTTCGCGGGACTCGACCAAGTCGGACGTCGCGCTCTACAATCCGTCGCAGTCGACGTGGAAGGTCGCTGCGCTTATGTACCCGCAGCAGTTCTTCATGACGGTCATCAAAAACACGGTGCCCTTTGCGCTGCCAACCTCGGCGTTTCCGTTTACGCTCGAGCTGTCGGCCGTACGCCACTCCACGTCCTATCCGCGTCCTTAGTTCTATGTCTTTTTTGTAGATTCACGCCAAGAAGCTGCCGTCGTACTCGGTCGTCTTTCGCATCCTCAACGACGAGAGCGGTCCGATGGGTATCGCGATTGCGCAAATGCACTTGCCGTCGTACCTCGTCGCCCGGAGCTACTTTGAAGACATTCTCAAGGTCGGTTTGTTTCAACGTATCAAGCGATTTTATGGAATGTCGCAGGCGTTTGCGCCGTCGGTCGCCGAGACGTCCAAGCAACTGCTCACGTGTGCGCATTGGCTCAACGCGCGCTTGGACAACGTCCAGGCCGAGTTTATTCTCGTCGAGACGCTTCTCGTGCACATTTTGCAGCACCGCGACGTGCCGTTTGGCGGGGCCGTCCTCTACCAGATGCTCAAGCAAGACGCCAAGACGATCCAGAGCGCGCTCGCGATCCTCATGGAGCTCCTCTTCCGGCAGATTCCCAACATGCAGATGGGCACGCTCGACGTCTTTGTGCGCTTCTTCTCGCTCTTCCTCTCCAACTTCGAGTACAAGTGGCCGTGGGCGCACTGGAACTACGTGCTCGACGCGCAGGCCGACGACGCGCAGCGCCTCTTTGTCTCGGCCGTCCTCGAGCGCTGCGTGCGTCTGAGCTACCGCCAGCACATGCAGTCGGTGCTCCCCGAGGCGTTCCACATGCTTTTGCCGCCCAACCCGCTGCACATCATTCGGTTCCGCCAAGACGAAGCCGGCGCGTTTGAAGCCAACATGAACGCGACGCTCCAGGATGTGTACGAAGACATTCTGTCCAAAATCAAGGCGCGGGACGACGCGGCGGTCATTGAAGCGTGGTGCACCGAAAAGAAGGCGTCGCTCGACAAGGCGATCGTGCTGGAAATGGTCGTCTCGGCGCTCCTTGAAGCCGGCTCGGCCACGTTTACGCACTTTCGGAGCCTCTTGGAGAAGTACCAAGAGCTCTTGGCGACGCTCACGGCGTCGACGGACGATGCGCTCGCCGCCATCAACGCGGTCGGCGCCGTTTGGGAGCAGTCGCCGCAACACGTGATTCTCATTCTGAGCCTCATGATGCGCCACAAGGTGCTCACGTCGACGGCGATCTCGACGTGGATGTTTAGTGCCGACGCTGTCCAGCAGTACAGCTGGTGCGTCGACGTATTGCACTTTTCATGAGTCTCATACGATGGGTAGGCATTATGTGTGGGAGATTCTCGACAACTCGATCGTCTACGGCATCGAGCGCGTTGAAGCCAACCCGGAGGACGCGGCGGCGCTCGACGACCTGCAAGCGATGCTCCGCGCAGTCCTCGAGGTACGCTTGATTCCGTCAGGCCAGAATTAATGATCGTGCGTGGTTAGGGTTTCATGAAGGTCATTGCGGACCACAAGTTTTCGTGCGACAAGGAAGGCACGTCGTTCAAGGACAATTGGTACAACAGCACGCTTGCGCGCATGAAGGCGGTCGGTCGGCGCTTCCGCGTCGCGCTCCAGCCGCTGTTGCCGGCGCTCGAGAGTGGTGTGTTTGCGGCCGCCGGCGCCGAGCAGGACGTGTGCACAGTCTTCCACTACATCAAAGAGTCGTATCAAGCCAAGTAGGATCGGTCGACGACGAAACAACTAAGAGCAACTAAGAGCAGACGACGCTTATATATCGACGGCAAATTAAGACTTTTCCAACTCAACGCTCGCGTTGAGAAAGCTCACGTTGACCGGTCGCGGCGCGCTCTTGATCAGACTTGCCACTTGACTTGTTGAGAGCGCTTGCGTCGACTGCCCGTTCACCGTGACGAGCTGCGCGCCAATTTGGACGCGTCCGTCGAGTTCGACCTCGCCCTTGGTGCCGAGGGGCCCCGGGAGGAAGCTCGTAATGATCGGGAACTGGTTGGGCTCAATGTTGGCGAGCGAGAGGTGCAACGACGCCTTGTGGACCAGCACATGGATCCGCCGTGGCCGGCGCGCACGGCTGCCAATCAAATCCGTCTCCTTCGGACTCGCATCGGGCGATGACGACCGCGGCTTGGACGTCAGTGGCAGCTTCTTCGTGCTCGGACTCTCGGTGGCGATCGGTCGCTGTGACGCGGTCTGTGCACGAGGCCAGGATGATGAGAAGCTATGGGGGCATCATCGAGTGGGACGTACAAGTGCGTCCGACGTTTTGAGTTTCTTCGGCAGACTTGGCATCTCAGCAACAGCCTTGCCCGACACCGTCTCGGTCGCTGGGCGCTTCTTCGTCGCATTGGACGGCGACGGCAAGTTCTCTGCCTTGATTGACGGCTCGGGCTTGCCCTACGCGTGCGTGTGTTGAAGGCGGCGCTTCCATCGTGGGTGACCGTACCGACACGTCACTTGGCTTCTTGTTGCCAACCTTTTCGCTGTGTGCGGCGGAAGGTGGTGACGACGCTGCCGTGGCGGTGGTCGTGGCAAGCGTGCGCTTGCTTGGGGAGGTCGACGGGCGTTGTCGTTCTTCTTCCTCCGCCTCGTCGTCCGACGACGACTCTGAAATGGTATCGTACGAAGACGCCTCGTAGTCAGCTTCGGCGCTAAGGTCCTCCGTCCCATCTGAATCTACCAAGTCCGAGTCGTCGTCTGAGGTCATAAAGACTTCCAAGACCCCACCGACGACGGCTGCAATGACTTCCGAGCTGAGCGGTTCATGGCGTGTTGTCGGTGGAGGGAGAGGTGCAACAGCAGGCGCTGCCAACGGCTTAGCAGCAGATGCTGCCGACGGCTTGGCTGCAGGTGCTGCCGACGGCTTGGCAGCAGGTGGCGGCACGACTGGCACAGCCGTCGGCTTGGCAGGCACTGCTATCGGCTTGAGAGGCACTGCCGTCGGCTTGGCAGGCGCTGTCGATGACTTGGCAGGCGCTGTCGATGACTTGGCAGGCGCTGTCGACGGCTTGGCAGCGGGTGGCTGCACGACCGGCACTGCGACTGGAGTTGCCAGCGACGGTCGCTTTGTGGCAGGCTCGACGCTTGGCCCGGGTGTCGGCTTGGGGGCCAGCGCAGGCGCAGTTGACTTCGGCGTCGCGGCCTTGGGGTTTACAGGCTTGAGCGTCGGAAGGCGCGCTGCGCTTTGTGCGAGGGTGGGCAGTGGGGTCGATGCCTCGGCAACCGCACTCTTCTTGGACCTGGGCTTCCGGAACGAGAGCGTCAGTGGTCGAGTGCACCCGTTGATCATGTGCGCGACCTCCTCGACAGGCCGGCCACGGATGGGCACGCCGTTTATGGCGACGAGGATATCGAGCTTGGAGATGGCGTTTGAGGCCTTGGCCTCGCCCGGCTGGCCGTCGTCCGTGTTGAGGAGGTCGTTGACAATCACATTCGTGCCCTTCTGCCCGAGCGCAATGTAGATTGAGCGGCCCCAAAACTTAACGTTGGCGACGGCGTCCGGTGCCTGGGGCGCGGTGACGGCGTCGGGTGTGTAGATGGCCAGGTCTTCGACGCGCACGATGCGTTCGGTCGGCATCTGCAGGCGATAGAGTCGTTGAGCACCCCATGCATTCGATAGGGATCGTACCGCGGGTGCGAGCTCGACGAGCAAGTCGAGTTTCTTCATGTAGTCGTAGTCGCCGTCCTCAAAGTTGAGGCGGTAGACCAACTCGCCATCGTCCATCTTGGACGACGCGACCGTCACGAGGTACAGCTCGTCGTTGTCGTACGTCTTGTAAAACTGGACGCCAAGAAGGAGGTCGGGAACCTTCTCGAGGACGGCGACCAGGTCGACGTGTGACGAGCGCGTCGTAGGTGCGTCGTGCGTCCACTTGACCTTGACGAGCCCACTCTCGTTGTAGTCGGCGCTGTAGAAGCTCACGCCGTCGAGGGAGCAGACCTTGCCCGTTTGGCCTTCATCGAACGTAAGCTGCATACCTGCCGCCCTCGTCATGAGCCACCGAGATGCCATGCACGTTGCCAACTGTACCGTCCAGCTGCAGGCGCTTGGCTCGGATCGCGAGCTCGGCCGAGACGACGACCGTCGACCCATCCGGCAGCTTGAGCTTGTAGCTGACGTTCTTGACGAAGGCCGTGAGGACGCCGGCGACGCCGCCGCTCGAGAGCTGCGTGCCCACGAGGTGGTCGTACCACGTGCTGATGGCCGACATGGTGCTGGCTGGCCGATCACAACTGGCCAAGTCCGGGAATTGCTCCGGGTTTTTTCCGTCCAATCAATCGAAAGCTATTTTTTGTTCACGATGTGGAAGCCAGGGACCGCCAAGCCGACCGAGGCCAAGCCGGTGGTTGCCAAGACGCCGGCCGCCGAGGCCAAGAAGGCTGCCGCCGAGGCCAAGAAGGCAGCGGCGCCCAAGGCGCCCAAGCCAACGCTGTCGCAAAACACCCTCGCCATGAAGGTACGACGCTCGACCATCATGACGAGAATGATGCTTGACAGCATGCGATCCACTAGTTTATGCAGCGCAAGAACACGGCTGCGGTCGTCCAAGAGGTCAAAAAGCACGACGACGATGACTGGGACATGGACGGCGACGCTGCCGACACGGACGGCAAGTACGTATTCCTGCACTTGATGCCAACAGTCGACTCATGCATAATGACAGGCTCGTGGTCATCAAGGACCCGTCCGACCCGGCGATCGAGAAGCAGCTTGGCCGGCGGTCGTTTGGTGGCTTCAACGCTGCTGTCGAGGTAGGCTGCGACTGGCGCGCGGCGTGCATGGATGCCAGCATGTTCTTCTAGGAGGAGCTCAAGGCGGCGACGACGCAGCGCCGTCACTCGGAAGCCAACAAGCGCGCACTCAAGGAGGAGGTGTCGGCCGAAGAGATGGCAGACCGGTACGTCCTTGATCTCGCTAGCAACGCGCTGCATCATGCTGCTCGTATAGCATGATCAAATACACGGGGCTGCGGAATAACGGCGCTGGCAACCAGCGGGACCGCCCGAAGAAGCGACAGAAGAAGGCATAGTTGTCCATATTGCCATAGACTAGACCCGAGCATAAGCGCGTTCAATATGACAATATTCGATATTAGGTAAAAATAGCCACACCACGCTAAATTCGCAGTGCAAGGTAACGTGGATGGTCATGGCCGAGGCGCCGCTCAAGGCGTCGTCCGTGCGCCAGCTGCCCGAGCTTCCGGCGCGCGACTCCATGGACGTGCTCCAGAAGGTCCACGGCTTTTACGAGGTCAAGAACGAAGACGACTTGCGGCAGTGCATGGAAGGCCTCAACGCTCTCTTCAGCCGCGCGATCGATCTCGAGATGGACGTCGAGGCGGCGCCACGCAAGCCAGCACCACGCATCAAGAAAGCACCTCGGCCCGCAACGACGCCACGAAGCCCGCGGTCGACCGCCTACCTCGACCGCGCTGCCGAGATTTTGGCGGCGACCGATTCCAATGCCCTCTTCCCCCTCCTCCAGGTAGTGCATGGTCAGCATTTAGCCGCTTGAACGCGATCCTAGTCGCCCGACATGCAGCACGCGCTCAACGTTACGGGCATTCGACCGGAGGACTTGGTGGCGAAAGCGCAAGAGGACTTTATCAAGGAGCGCGACCGGTACTGCGATCGTTGACGCAACGCGCTCAGAGAATCGACTGCGTAGGGCGTGGCGCGTGCCCTCCGAAGTCGCTGCGATGCGCTTCAAGCACTATGAAAAGTCCCGGAAGAGCAGCGTTGCCCTTCTGCTGCAAGTCGCCGAATCGCAGGAAGTACCCCAGTCGGACGACGCCAAAGACTTTGACCGAGAGCTCGACCACGAGCGCCGGCTCCTTGAAGAGATGATTCGCGGACGGCTTCGCTACGAAAAGGTGGCCACCCTCAACCAACAACGAAAGCTTTTGACCCCTACTAGGTGCTCGAGAGAGAGGCCGAAGTGATCCGCCGGAAGCGCGCCAAGTTCCTCGTACGTACTGGCCCTTGCATGTGTTGTACTCCACGCTGGACAAGGTGCAAGAGAATGGCGTCTTTCAGCGCCGCGGCGACGCGCCCCCCGCGTTCAAAGATCACGTGCACGCCGAACGGTAGACGCTGCGAAATCGATGTCGCTCGAGGTGTCGCCGTAGGTCCGAGGCCAACCGGCTCAAGATGGAGCGCGTTCGGGCGCAGCGGCAGCTCCTCGAGCAGGTACTGTGAACGCGTGTCACGTCTCTAGTTACAAGGCTATCACGCTAACTAGACCAAGCAAGAGAACGCAGATGCGCGCCGGCGCTACGAACAGTCGCGGGCTGCGCAGACGAAGAAAGAAAAGGACGACCAGCTCAAACTCAAGCGCGTGCTTGGCGACGAGCGCGAGCGGAAGCGGCTACAGGTCAACCGCATGACCCACTTTTCAAGCCCGTGCCAAATAACCACGGTGGCGTGCAGGTCGTTGAAGACGCGAGAGAGCTCGACCGGCAGCGGCGCGAATGCATTGAGCTCGCTCTTCACGAAAGGGTTTGTCGACAGACCGCACATGCCATCGTGTTGAAGAAGAGCGTAGGAAGCGCACTTGGAAGCGACTCGCAAGCGAGCGCTGCACAGTAATATGCTCGCCAACGAGGTAATGGGAACAACAACATCGACGCGCTTTCGTCACGTGGCGTCGAGTAGCGCAAGCGTCTCGCACAGCACGCGCGCGAAGTGACAGTCCAGCGCGCCAAGAACATTCAGTCGTTCAAAACGAACGAAGCGAGCAAGAAGCTCCACGCGACGACCGAGCGCGTCGACAACCTCAAGGTTCGTAGTCATGCTGGTACCTTTGCTGCTGCAAGAATCTTGGGCCGCAGGAGATTCGCCGCGCAATTCTACAAGAGCGCAACCGCATCCATGTGCTCACGCGCAGTCGCAAAGCCCACTGCAAAAGCCTGCGCGATGAAATCGACGTGCTGCCGGTAGCGTTCCGATACATTGATACTTTTCGCCACTTTAGGGGTAGGGACCAGGCGAATACAGCGTGCGGTGGGCCGACCACACGCGTGGTGGGTACATTGGCCACGCAGTCGCAACCGAGACTGTCCCGCACACACCGGTGCGTCACCTTTGCTCGAGCTTATATTGTTTAGTCGTTACTGATAATGATGTTGTTGATAATGAATTAGGGACCGGGCGCCTACGACGAGCTGAGCTCGATCGCCGACGCAATGCGAACGTCCGGCCACGCGTTTCCCAAGAGCCGGTCGCTCGAGACGCTCGAGGGCCCGCCGACACCGTACGTCCTTGCATGTTGTAGCACGGTGAATCGCATGCCACGTTGTAGCGGTCCGGGACAGTACATGGATCCACTGCGGCCGCACAAAGCGCTGGGTCCGTCCTTTCCCCTTGCGACGATCACGCCGTTTGATTTGAGCTTGCGCCACGCAGCTGAGCTGCCGGTAAGCAAACCTCGCAATCAGCAGTGCTAAAGAGTTTGTGGAGGCCCCGTGCGACTACTCGGCCACCACCGCAGTGCCGTCGCACTCCAAAGCGACCAAGGTCTTCAAGCGGTCGCTGCATGCAATGACAACGTCGTACCTCCATGCGTGCCAGGGCGCGGGCGAAGTCATGATCGACAAGGACGTTCGTGCGCTCGAGGCCGAGCCGCCCGAGTGAGCCAAGAGTCGATCTTGTTTAGTTTGCACTTGTTAGTCGAATAGTTTGCTCTAGTTAGTCGAATTGTTGGCATCGCACAACGTGTTGATGCCAATGTGTGCGTGGGAGACAAGTCAATGGGTTTTGTACAATAGGTTAGTTAATTCATACTACTTATTAACTTAACTAAATATTAATACCTCGTAAATATATATACGTGTAAATACTCAGGGCGCAATTCAAAATGACAAGTCCAACCACGGAATGTCTTCGGGGTCGTTGAGGGGCGAGAGGGGGACCTCCCATGTGTCGTCGTCGGCACCAAACAGCATCGAGGTGTCAATGACGGCCGGGGCGCTGACAGGCAGCTGGATGCCGGCGGGCAGCTTCAAACAGTTGCGCGAGAGCACAACCGAGCGCGGGTCCACCGAGACCGTGGGCCGTACGTCCGTGATGGGCTCCGCCTTGATGTCGTCGCCAAAGGTGAGGTCGTCGAGGATCGCGTTGTCGATCACGTCGTTCTCGTCCATCTCTTGCTTCGTGGGCTGCTTGTACGGAACGTGCGTGAAGAACGCCATTTCTTGCTTGGCGTTGAAGCTCGTCTCGACCGGACTCTTCCAGAGCGGCGGCTTCATTGATTCGGCGGACCGCGTCGGCACCAAAGTGATGTTGGTGGCGCTGTCTTGGAAGCCGAGACCCGTGCCGTAGATGCTTGCCGCATGGCTCATGGCCATGTGATGTGGGCGCATCGACTTCATCATGACCTTGCCCATGTCCTTTCGGCCGTGCAAGTCGACCATCGGAGGCACAACGCAGGGCGCCATGCCGGGCTTCAACGCCGGCGACATGTTGTCGTTCAAGAGCATCGACGGGTTCTGCAGTCCTGAGAGTGGTTTGCTCAGCGGGGACGAGCACTGGTCGTCGCGGCCGGGCATACCTGACGCCGTTGGGTTCACGCTGCCCGACGTGTACCCGGGCGCATCCGTGTCGTAGCGCTGCTTGCTGCTGAGCGGATCGACCCACGGGTCCTTGGCCTTGCCCGCGCCGCGTCGCTTAATGTTCGGGAGCAGGTCTGGCCGGCCTTGGCGAAAGTGCGTGTGCTGGTAGATGATCGAGCTGCCTTCCGTCACCTTGTAGAAGCTGTAAAAGTTGAGCTGGCGGATGAGGCTCGAGAAGCGGCCGTGGCGAAAGTACTTGGGCAGGTACGTTTCGGCGAGCACCTTGGGCTGTACGATGCAAAAGGCCGTGCCTTCGCGGATCCACGTCACGACCGAGTCGGGCTCCGTCTCGACCATCGCAAAGAGCTTCGTCACAAAGCTGCCGGTCGCGTTGCCGTTGCCGAGGCCGTCGGCGTCAGCGTCGTAGGCCATGCTACCGTGCATGGCGTTCAGCATCATGGTCATCGAGGTCGTCTCGTCCGTCCTCATGGCTTGCGTGTCCATCGTCGTCATCGGGTCAGCTTCTGGGACCTTCGACAAATTCGCAACTGACTCGGTTTGTATCTTGCCGCCGATCTCCCAAACTGGCCTTTTCGGCGAATAATATTGCGGTCACGATATATCAACGCGGCCATTATATTACGCAAGATATTATTATTATATTTGACATTCAATACCACCGCCAGACATGGCGCAGCGTTTAAAAAAGAAGCCATGGGAGCATCACTCGGGCAATTCGAATTTGAAGCCGCTTGGGCGACCAATCAAATCGCGTCTTGCACGCCGTCATGGGCCATGATTGGCGCATCAACGTTGAAGTTGCAATGCGCCGCCGCATGATTGGCCACTTCGAGACCGCGTCATCACGGATTGTGCAATCCAAGGCTGGACCAAGCCTGGAATTTTTCACGTCTGATCCCCGTGGGACGGCAATGACTTGGTTTAAGTATGCTTGTATTTTAATAGAATGCGCTGCCTTTTCTTGAACTTCAACCTTCGGGGTGTATGTCCCTTTGATGCTTCGGGCATGTTCGAAATAATTTAATACTGTCGCGCTGATTTGCATACGAAATCCGGGGTGCGGGCAAGCTCGGTGGATTATTATTATCACGATGAGTTGGTACCTATTTAAATGAAATTTCAAAACGCCCCGAGTTGCACGGGCGGTTTCGAAAAAAACGGGCGCAGCTGCCCATACAAAACACAAGATACGCAGACTTTGGGTTGTTGATGCGCGTCAATGAAAGATATGGTTTTGCGGATAGCACGCGAATCTTGGGGCAACCCTCAACCCTCGAGCTCCTTGACCATGTACGGGCCTTCCAGCACATACCCGAGCTTGCGGTAATAGTCGCGTGTGCCCACGCCTATGCAATTTTAGTCGACCTATAAGCGGCCACATGGCGCAGAAGTAGCCAACGCACCGGAAATCACCACAATTTTGCGCGAGCCATGCTCGTCGCGCGCAATGCGTTCGGCTTCCTCCATGAGGAGCGTCCCGAATCCCTGAGTTGCATCGTATTACGGAGTGGGATCCACAAGTGCATCGAACCTGGTGTTGGAACTTGGTCGGGTCACGCGCGTGCAACGGCACGGCCGAGCCGTAGACATGCAGCTCGCGCACGATGGACGTGCCCGGCGGGATCTCAGGTCGAAAAGCAGTTGCACTACAAGAGCTCGACTGAGTATGCGATGAAGCGGTCGAATCTCGCACCTTGCTTGGCGCAATCGAAGGAGGCCGACTAGAATGTCTTGGTCGACGTCTTCGTAGGCGAGGAAAGTCTCCCACCTGCGACTGATGAGCACCCAGAAATATACTTGAACGATGCTTGAAGTACCCTCCGTTGGCCACGTAATCCCGCCGGATGAGCTCGACGTGATCCGGCGACACCTGGTCGTGGATGCCCTTCATGCCAACCTCGCGTGTACGCACGTCGCGGCAGGCGAGGCCCTAAAATGCCTGGTCTCAGACTCAGATCATACGCACCGCAGCGGCGTACGAGGTCCTTCATGCGCGCCAACGCAAGCTCGCGCAAGTTGCCATTCTCGACGCCCGAGGTGACGAGCGGCATGGGGATATCGCGCTGGATGCGGTACACGCGCGTCCACGGCGGCACGAGCGCGAGCAGCCGCGCCATCAGATCCACGAGCTCGTTGGGCGAGTAGTTCTACGTCTCATGCGGACACAGATACCAACATGCAGCTGCCGCACCTTGTACTGGCCTGTCTTCCAGAGCTCGTAAAGGCCTGTCCCGCGGATCACCAGCGTCGGATAGATCTTGAGGCCATCCGTCCGAAACAGCGGGTTCTCAAAGTACTCTTTGAAGCCATTGAGGTCCCGCTCCATGCCTGCATAAGATCGTAGTTGATGTCTGCAATGGTATATCGTGCATCGCGTACCCATGTTGGGCAAGTCCGGCATCACGTGCGCAACGATCTTGTAGCCGCAGTCTTTGGCGAGCTGGAACGAGTGGCACACCTGCCCACTGACATGAATCTTTGGAGCTCGCTCGGTGCACAAATGTACCGCCGCGACGGTGTGCCCGCGGTTCGAGTCGCGCGCCACGTCTTCGTAAATGCTCTGGACGCCAATCTCGATGCGCGTGCAGCCGTACGCGAGCATGTCGTTCAGATGCGGCTTCAAGCAGTAGTCGGGTCGGGTCTCGATCGTGATCGCCGTGCACTATCGTCCCACATAGGAATCATTGCTGAGTCGGAGAGGCGTATCGTACTTTGGTTTGGCTCTGCGCCGAGTACCGGACAGCCTCGGCGACGGACGCTGACGTGTGGCCCGAGAGCGCATCGTGGAGATTCCGAATAAAGTAGTCGCGGTACTCCTTGTCGAGCGAGAGAAACGTGCCTCCCATCACGATAAATTCAACCTACGAGCATGCTTAGGTGTGGGAACGACCGCGGCGACGCACCTTGTCGACGTTGTGGCCGAGGCGCCGGAGCTGGTCCACGCGTGTCTTTGTTTGCACGTACGGGTTGTAGCGAGCGCGAATCGCGCGCATGCTCGTCGGTTCGTACCCCGTGTACGCCTGCATGGGCAGTATGAGGGCCATCGGCGATGGTTTGGTGGGTACCTGTGTCGAGTACTCAAAGTCCGAGTCGGGTCCGCCCGGGCAGTAGACGCAGATGTTGCCCGTCATTGCAATGTGCGGGCACCGGTGCGGCTTGCACATGACGGCCTACGAGCTATTAGTGTTGGGGCGGCGAGACAGGTGAACGAAGCGAGCGTACAACGACCGCGATGCCGGACGCTGTGCGCACGGGCTTGGCCTTCAAGTACGGCAGTAGCTCTTCCTTGTACTCTTCCGGAATCGCCGAGATAATGTCGACCAGCTACAGCCATCGATGCAGATGACAGCCATTGCAGCGTCGCACTACCTTGGGCATGGACGGCAGGCGATAGCCCTTGGCGACGTCGTTCTTGAGCCGCGTCATGTTGACCGGCTCCTGCTTCTCATAGGCCTTGATGATCTCTTCCACGATGGACGAGATCGCCTTGACGTACGTCTCCGAGTCGACGCCTATATCGCTTCAGACAACGCTATGCGTGGCTCGATGAGCGTACCCGCGTTGCTCATCACGTCCGTGTCGTCCGTGATTGGTGCAGGCGGCGTATCTATTGAACCGGTTCATCTAACCGGTTACTACCTCGTCCTCCGTATACGGCGCATCGGTATCCGGTAGATCCAAACTCCGGACGGGATGTCGCCTGCTGCAACACTTCTGCCCAACAAGCAAGACACGCGTCCAGCAGCCTCGCAGTAGGAGCCTCCATAACTACTAGCAGTCCGAGACGCGTACCGTAGCTACTAACTACGTACATGTGCTCGGTCAATGACGGCAGAAGCGGGATCGGCAAGACACGCACGTACAGACGGCGCGGGAGGACTGAAGAAAGCGCTTGGGCTGGCTTCAATCAAATAGAAATACAAGTACTGCGTACGAGGTGTTGTTCTGCAATGGCTGCCGAAGGTGGCTGGTTGCATTGGCCATCTATCTATGCGATGCTTTAGACCCAATGTAAAGACTTCGCATGCCATAAGCAAGCTTCAAGGTGGCAGACCGGCCACTTGTACTAGACAAGCGAATGTACCCACTGCCAGCTGGATACGCAGCCATGTCTTACGATATGAACAGTGGGCGTGCAACGTACAATAACAAGAACGTTGGATAAATTCCCTTAGATAGTTGCACCCGAGCGTGTTTCACGCAATCGAATTAGTGTACATTTTGCCGACCGCCACCGATCCCGCGCGGTTCCATCTGCCACCGGCTTCGCATGATGGAGAGAACCAAGTCGGTACTGCTGCTGTCTCCCCAGAGCAACCTGCATGGGGCGACCCCGACCGACACGGTCTTCCTGGCCGCGTCGACGCCGCCCCGCGAAGAGGACTTCGTCGGACCTCATCGGTGCACCCCCGCCCGCAAGACGCTAATGCTCATGCGCTCCATGTAGGAGGTCGACCGATCGCGCGTCCATGCGCCAGTCGATCCACTCGTACATCGCCGCCGAAGACCTCGACGAACCCGAGCCGGCCAAGCCCAAGTTCTTCTCCCGCGCGACCCTCATGAAGGTTGTCTACTTCCTCTCGGACGTCGTGTACTCGCTCGCGCTTCTCGGCTGCGGCGTCCTTCGCGCCAACTTTGTCTCGTCCATGTACCTCTTTGGGTGGGTCCTTGGCACCATGTACACGTTCAAGTCGCGCGTCTTGAGCATTTTTACACTTGTCGTGTCGGCCTGCGCGATCGCCGGCCACATTTACGCGGCCGTCTCCTTTACAAAGTCGTCGTCGCCCCATCTCCTCTTTGGTCTATTTGGCTTTGCGTTCCGCGACGATGCGTGGGACATTACGCTCAACGCTGGTCCCGACGTGCTCATGTTTCTCATCAGCATCCTCCAAGTCTACGTTGTCCAAAAGCAAATTCGCGGTGCGCTCCCTGCTGCGACGCTGCAAGCGACGGCGGCAAGCGTCCGCGGCAACGACCCCACGAACGCCCGCGACGCTCGGGCGAATGTCCGGTGGCGCGAGAACGTCCTTGGCGCCAGTGAGTTTATCGTGTTTGCTGCACTCTTTGTCGCGGCCTTTGCGACGACGGGCTTTGTGAGCTTTGTCTACTACCTTTTTTTGCTTCAGCGCCTCGCGGTCTGGACACTCTTCCCGAAAGCACTCAGCCTCCAGGAACTCGAAGCCGGCGCGTCGCTCTACCGGCCGTTCTTTGGCGCCAGGACAATTCGTCTGCTTCTTGCGTACTCGATCCTTGTGATTGCGATCTGGTGCGTGCTTGTACCATCGTGATCTTATCTCACGATTTTCTAGTCAAGCGTACCAGTTTCCAGATGTGCACAACTCGAGTATCGGACCGGATCTCGGCAACTACACTGGCCTCTTTGTCATGCCCGGGGTATTACCTTGCGATGAATGTTTGCATGTTGTGATCCTCGTTGTAGACATCCGCCGACTGGTCGGGGTACGTCTTTTACGTAACGCAGTGTGTCCTCTTTATCGCGGTCGCGCGGACGCTGCCCAACTATGCGAAATGGCAAGCGGCGCGCAACGCATTGTCAACGACAAACGAAGCGTCGTCGTCGAGGTCCAGCTCGCACGCGTCCTTCTACTCGGCGCACGAGTCGCCACTCGACTCAGCGACGGAACATCGGCCGGTCCAGGAGCTCCTCTCGCACGAGCCATTTTTTGTGCGCCTCTTTCTTGAAGAGCGCGGGATTCTCTGGGCGACGCTCGCCGCGATATTTTGGAGTGTGTCGTACCCGTCGTACATGAACGCCGGTCTCTTGGCGATTGCGCTCGGACTTCTCGCCACGTTCGGCCTCGTCTTGCCGCGGAAGCTCCTCGTCTTTCTCAATGTGTACGCGCTGGGCATCTCGATCGCGACCGTCGTCTTCTTGCTGCCGCTCGACTGGCCATCGAAGCTCCCGTCGCTCTCAGCCATGCGCATGGTGCAAATCGGCATTGGTACGATGGAGTACCCGCTGTTGGACTTGTCGGTGCAGCACCTCTGCGTGCTCGTCATTTGCTGTTGCGTCCGCGTGCGCCTCCAGTACCAGTACATTGTCAAGGAAGTCCGCGTCGAGCGAGAACTGCACGACCTCCAGCACGCACCATCGGTGTACGACGACATGATGGCGTCCGGTACGCAAACCCCGGGGCACGCGATTCCCGTGCACGAAAACCTCCAGCTCGTACGTCTCGTTTCTGTGACTGTAGCCAAGACATTCATCGACATTGTAGCACCGCATGGGGTCGGTCGAAGTCACAAAGCTTTGGGTCAAGGATGCGCAGAGCATCTTCATCGCTTCGCTCGACATGACGGTGCTCTTTACCATCTTTGGTATGGCGACAATCGACATGTGCTCTAAAATGACGGCATCTTCGTGTAGTGACCGTGTTGAGTACGTCGGTGACGATCCTCCAGACTGGCTACTTGGCGCTTGCGACGTTTCTTTCAGTGTTTCAGCGCTTCCGGCGCCGGCTCTGGCGCGCGCTGCTCGTGTACGCGCTCATTGTGTGCCTCGCCATGTACAGCTGGAACGTCGTGTGCCCCGAGAGCGTGGACAAGACTCGCTTTGATACGATCGGCCTCACGTGCTTCAAGACGTACCCGCGCAGCAACTGGGCCGCGCTGTGGCCGACGCTCTTCTCGGCGCAGCTCTTCCTCATCTTCCAGGTCGTGCTCCAGCTTTGCATCTACCTACGCACGGACAATGGCGCGGACGAGCGCGCGCGCATGCTCGCACAGGCCAACCGCCGACCGATCTACTTTGTGTCGCGCCTCGCGCGCGAAGTCGACCACATCTTTCGCGTCCTCGGCATCGTCGTCGCGTACATTGGGTTCATCGTCGTCGCTTTTGTGTACGAAGTCAACGACGCCGGCCATGTCACGCTCGTCGGCTTGCTCCAAGTGCTCTTACTGTTCACGCTCCTCGGTTCGCACCTCTCGACGGTCGTGCAGTGTCCGCGTGGCAACTCGCTCAAGACGCAGCGGCAGTGGCGCCTCGTGCTCGCGTACGAGGCGTTTGTCCTCGTCACGCGGTACCTCTACCAGTTCAAGGGCATCGCGTCGTGGGTGCAAGGCCAATGGCCCGACAGCGCGAGCCGCGTCATTTCGATCCGAGACGTGGGCTATGTCCAGTATGCGTCGACGGAGCGCCTCTCGGGGCTCTTCATGTACCTCTTCCCGACCGCCTGCGTACGTAGATCGCAAGCTCTGTCTCCTCTGACCTGCATTTTGTAGCTTGCGGGTCTTGTGACGTGGAACCTGGCGTCGATGCGCAAGAAGTTGCACAACTATGACGTGCTCGTGCGCGGTCGTAGCAACTGGATGGACAGCTTTTGCACGCTCCTTGAGCTCTGCCAGCGCATGGTCTACTTCAACAGCCCGATCGTGCTCCTTGTCGTCAACATGGCGATCGTCTGCAGCAACATTTCTGCGTTCAACATCACGTACCTCGGCGTGCTCCTCATTACGCTCGGCCGGCCGCAGTGGACGCACTGCTGGAAACCCATCTTTTGGCTCTCGTCGGTCTTTACATTGTGCCTATACGCGTTCCAGTTCGAAGCGTTCCAGCCCACCAAGCTCGCGGTGCTTGTCGGTGGTCATGCCGCCGACGCGTTTGAGCACAGCGCTGTTTGGTTTGGCCTCGCACGCATTGCGACAAGTGCGACGAACCGCACGGTCACTGAGGCAATCACGGTGGCGGCGGCATCGTCCGACTCGTGGAACGCCGGCGACGCCACGTATCCGTCCGTGTGGGCGCTCACGGGCGAGCACATGCTCGTGCTGCTGCTCTGCGTCATCACGCGCGTGTCGCACTTTTGGGATCCGCTCAAGGACGTGCCAGCGCCGGCTGTGAAGCGCCAGTCGTCGCTCGCGTCCGAACCGTGGGCGCCCGTGGGCATGGCGGACGAGACACCGTTTCTCGAGTCGCTACAGGCGTTCTTTGTGCGCTTTACGAGCGAGGGCTCGGTGATTCTGACGATGCTTCTCCTCCTCGTGTCGTCGTTCATCCACCGCAACATCATTTCGGTCGTGTACATGCTGGTCGTCCGCGCGATCATGGTCGCGTCGCCGCTCACCGTGTGCATTCGCTGGTACCTCATCGCGGGTCTCGTCGTCTTTGTGTGCGTCTCGCAGTACTTTATCATGCTGTGGGTGCCGCCGTTCTTGGATTGGCACCGCGAATCGCTCCCGCCGTGGACGTGGTGCACGCCCGCGTACGAGTACTTTTTTGCGCTGCACTATCAGCACCGGTGGGCGCTCTTCTGCGACTACCTCGTGCTCCTCGTGACGTTTATGATCCCGGCCGCCAAGCCCTACTACCTCGCCAAGCACGGCAAGAGCCTCGGCGACACGCCACGCGAAGAGATTTCGCTCCTCGAGCCAGTGGAGGCCAAAGGCGACGAGCACTTGGCACCGGTCGTCGTGCAGCCGGGCTACGATGTCGACGACTTTACGGTCGCCAACGCCGCCAACACGTCGCTGTGGCAGCTGTGCCTCTTTGTCGTGATGAACTTTTGGATCTTTGCGCTGCTGATCGTCGTCTTCATCACGGGCTGTGTCCGGTCGGGGATTGCGTCCGGTATCTACCTCGGCTTTTCGATCTACATGCTGCTGCACGTCCAGCGCGTCGGGTCGCCTGGCGACAAACTCTTGCGCTGGCTGCGCGACTTTACGTGGCTCTACATGTTTGTGAGCATTCTCTTCCAGCTGCCGTTCTTTACCGACAAGACGGTCACGTGCGCCCTCGGCACGAACGATCCGCAAGATGGCGTGTGCCTCAGCATCCCGTCCATCTTTGATTTGAACAAGTACCCCGTGTCGTACCCGGGCGCGCCACCGTACTTTGCGTCATTGCCCGTGCTCTCGGTGGTCATTTTCTGGATGATCAACATCCAGGAGCTCATTTTTCAGTCGCCGCTCTATGCGTACATCCACGCGCACACGCAGCGCGAAGAAGCTCAAAGCGACCTCCGCCGCAGCCGCCTCACCGACGCGGTATGCCTCTCGACATGATGCAGAGATCGGTGACATGGGCAATAGATTCTCAAGGAGCGGCTCGTGCGCTGGACGGCGCTCAAGCAGGACAAGGCGGCGGCCATCGTGCGTCTCAAGTCGATTGTATCCCGGCTCGTCAACAAGGTCGAGGAGATGATGGACATTGCGATGGGCCTCAACTACAGCCTTCCGCCGAGCGCGCCAGAAAAGCCATTTGTGCAACCCGACGAAGCGACGCAAAATTCAATCACACTGCACTGGAAAGCCCCGGACGCGCCGATCCACCGCGTCCGAGCGTACAAGGTCACGCGACAGGTATAGTTCTTGTGTAAATGTCTTGGTGCACATATTGAAGGACGCCAATGCATAGATGTACCCCACGTCGACGCTTCTCGGCGACTACTCGGACCCGATCGAGGTCGCGGCGAGTGCGGGAACAAGCCTCGTGGTCGAGGGTCTCCGGCCCGGTGCCGCGTACCAGTTCAAGGTCGCCGCCATCAGTCGCATGGGTGAAGGGCCATTTAGCGCGCCCAGCGAGCCGGCGCGGACGATTTCGCTCAACTGGGGCGGGTCGTGCCTCGCGGGCTGGGTGCACTACACGAAAGCAGCGCTCCCAAAGCGCTGGTACGCCTCGTTGTGGTCACCCAAGCCGATCGTGCGCTACATCGTTGTCGACGCGCATGCCTTTGTGTGGTACAAGAGCGAGAACTTGGCGCTCAAGCACCGGAGCACGAAGAAGCGCAAGCGCATGAAGACGTCGTTCCTTATGCGCAACGTGCTCTCGATGGACCTCTCGGAAGAGCCGATTCGCCTCGACGACAACTCGACGCCGATCCACACGCTCGACGTGGTCGCGACGCTGCGCAACTCGAACGCGCAGGTCCGGTACAGCTTTCACCTCGAGCGCGCCGACGAGTTTGACAAGTGGGCGACGGCGCTCGGGCAAATGCTGCCGCGTGACGTGCTCAGCGATCGTTTCCTTGCGTATTTGGAGCTCAATGGTCTTCCGATGCCGCCGGACGCCGACGAGAACGACGAAGACGAGGTCGAAGACGGCGCCAAGAACGCTGGCGGAAGCGAGTGGAGCAGTGTCACGGGCGACGAGAGCTGGCTCGGGGACGCCGAGGACGAAGAAATGGCCAAGCGCCCGACGTATGGCTGGATCTGGCTCAAGATCTACCAAGCCCTCTACGTACGCGTGTTACTCAATGTCTATGCTCGTGATGACCAAAATGAAATGTGCGTAGAACGCCCAAGACGCGGCGCTGCGACAGGAGCACCAGTTGTACGAAGACGACGACGAGATTCTCCCGTCGTTCCTCGAGACGCTCTTCGTGCTCATCAACGCGATCCGAAGCCACTCGCGCGACATTTGCTGCCTCACGTTCATGTGCAGCTTCATGTTCCAGGTGCGTCGACGCGCCTGCATCATACGCGTCCTATCGTAGACGTATAGGGCGACTTGCTCAATGCGTTCTACGTGCTCGCAACCTTTGGCTTTGTCTTGCTCGAGAACCCACGGCCGCACTCGGGTGCTTGGCACTTCTTTCTCGTCTACGTACGCCCATGTTGCTATGTGGATGTATTGTCACTAAAGCTTTGCCTAGTCGTTTGTGGTCGTCTCGCTGCGCTACTTTTTCCAGCTGCCCTTCTTTTGCCAGCAGTTTACCAAGAAGAACGTCTTGTACCCGAGCCTCCAGCCGTTCTGCCCCACCGATCTGAGCGTCTTTACGAGCGGCCAGCTCAACCCGATCCAGCCCATGGTCATCTTTGGCTTGTACAAGTTTGACGGCACGGCGAATCCGCACGTCGACACGATGCTGCGCGGCGTCGCATGGAACTTTATCGTGATCCTCGCGATCCTCTTTCATCGCCGCGAGCTGCAGCTGCGCGGCATGTGGTACGCAGGTGTGTCGAGCGAGGCGGCGGACGACAAGAACCCACAGCAGTCGATCATGGGACGGCAGTCGACGCGCATGTCGACGCGCCGCGGAAGCAACCTTTCGGTGGACTCGCTCGACTTGGACGATTACGAGGTCGCGGACTTTCTCGCGCGGCACGAGCAAGCGAAACGCGCGATCGAGCCGACCGAGCTGCCGCGCCGCCGTGTCTTGCCCAAGTCGCAGCGTGTCGCGTTCGAAGACAGCGATTCACCGCGGTCGCTGGACGCAGAGCTCGATGCTGTCGCCGATGAAGTGAGCGATGCGTCGCCCCTGCTGGCGCCGTCGTCGCCGCATGCGCAGGCACAGCAGCTCGTGGCCGCGCCGCTTCCGAGCGCGTCATCGCCCGAGCCCGAACACCGCAGCCTCGTCAAGAAAAACAAGGCGCTCGAGTGGTGCAAAGCGCGCCTTCCGAGCGGCGTGGTGCAGTTTTGCCGGCGCGTCGTCTCGCCCGCGCCCGAGCACTGGGACCGGAATATCAACAAGGCGATCACGGGCGTCAAGCCCGGTCGCGACTACTACTTGCTCCTGCTCTTCCTCCCGCTTGTCTCGATCGTCTACGTCATCTTGCTCTTCCAGTACTTTGGCGAGCCCAACACGAGCAGCGACAGCTTCTCGCTCCAGCTCAGCGACTCGATGCTCAACGGGTACATGGTGCTCATCGTGTTCTGCGAGCTCGTCGTGATGATTTGGGACCGCGCCGCGTACGTCTATGGCTCGATGATCTCCAAGATGGTGCTGCACTACGTCTTCTTGCTTTCAGTCCATATCGGGCTTTGGATTCTTCTACCCATGTACTCGCAGTCGTACTTTCAGACGCGGCTCGGGCTCCAAGGTCTCTACTTGCTCCAGTGCTTTTACCTCTGGACGTCGGCGCAACAGCTCAAGTACGGGTACCTCGTCTTCCGCGGGCACCATTTTGTGAAAAAGCCGGGCGCGGACGTGACCGCGTCGATGCTCGTGATTGAAAAGTGCTTCAAGCTCTACTACGCCGTGCCGTTTGCGTTTGAGATCCGGTGCCTCCTCGACTGGATCTGCTCGACGACGGCGCTCGACATGGAAATGTGGTTCCTCCTCGAAGAGATCGCGGCCGAAATGTACCTCGTGCGCCAAGAAATGAACGGCCGCATCGACAATGCTGACGTTCTTCAAGGCAACAAGCGCCAGCCGGTCCTCTTCAAGTTGCTCAAAGGCGGCATCCTCCTCCTCTTGCTGCTCGTGTGCGTCATCGGACCCCTCGCCATCTTTTCGACGGCCAACCCGTCGACGTCGGCGAATCCGATCACGACAACGTCGGTCTCGTTTGGCCTCCAGCAGCTCGACGGGACGGTCCAGCAGCTGTATGCGAGCGGCGACACCAACAGCCCCGCGTATGCAGGCCTTCAAATCACGTCGACCGACACGGCGACGCAAAAGATTGCGTTCTCGTCCTACTCACAAAACATCTGGACGAGCACGCCGCCGATGCGTCGCAACCTTGTCGCCCAAATCAACTCGACCGAGCCGATCAAGTGGCTCCTGAGCTTGACGTTCACGCGGTCGGGCCCGGACGGCAAGCAGACCGTGTCGCTGACGTTTGACCAAATGATGACGCCGGCGCATCGGACGCAATTCATCTCGGTGCTCCTCGCCGGCGGCTCGACGGCTGACCTGGCCAGAGGGAACTCGTCGACCAACGTCACGGGGCTCTCGCCGCTTTCCGGCGCGTCGATTGCAGTCGACGCCGACACGATCACGGCGCCACCGATTGTCATCCCGCAGTTTTACACGCCCGTGCTCAAGGTCGGCGCTACGAATGACCCGGTCGCGCGCGCGAGCTTTGTGAAGCGATCGATCTTGCTCCAGCGCAACTCGGAGGACGGTGTGAGCTGGTGGGCTGTCTCGTCGCCCGACGACATCGCGTACGGCTCGCTCGAGGTTGGTGACGCAGCGCGCGTGACGTGTGCGGACCCGCTCTCGCCCATGAAGGACGGTATCTGCCTCGTGACGGTCTCGGACAACATTGTCAACGGGCTCACAAGCCTCGGGATCGGCACATACGGCATTACAGCCGCGTACATTTTCGTCATCTTTACGATCGGCGGCTTTGTCAAGAACGCGTTCCGTGGCGAGCTCTACAAGGTGCTCTACAAGGAGCTGCCCAACCCGAACAAACTCCTCGAGCTCGTCGAGGTGCATTCAAAATTCTTATTTGTCTCAAGTCCCATGCAAATCCTTAGGGCGTCTACATTGCACGCAAGGAAGACTACCTCGGGCATCTCAAGGTACACTCGCCACCAACGCTCCATCCTAATGGTCTGGTGTAGGACGAAGGTCGGTTGTACGAGACGCTCATTCGCGTGCTGCGGTCGCCCGAGACGCTCCTCAAGGTCACCGGTCCCAACGTGATTCACATTCCCGTGCCCAAGGACAAGATTGACTAGCTTGTGATCCTGCATATAACTATAGATAGAGTCTCATTTCGACGCTATTTTGGATCTTGAAGAGACGCAAGATGGTGCTCGCGCAAGATGAGATCGATGCGTGCCGGGAGGCTTTCCTCGCGTTCGACAAGGACCGGTGCGGCCAGCCGCTCGTATTGTCAGCATCGGGATGCAGCTGCGTAGGAGTGGCACGATCGACGTCTGGGAGCTGCGCCAGGTGCTCGAAGGTACCAATGTCGAGACATTGAATTTGTCTTTGACCGAGGACTTGCAGCCATGGGGCAGCAGCCGACCGAAGAAGAGCTCTTTCAGATGATCAGCGAGGTCGACGAAGACATGAGCGGCGCGATTGGTACACTCGGCAAATCTTGCATGTCGCCGAGTTGACGACTAGATTTTGCCGAGTTTCTTCAAGTGATTGACAACCAGAAGGACCGTGCTGCCATGTACAACGACGAAAGCGACATGAGTAGGAAGGATATCGTCGCACGGGAGTATACACCTGGGACGACCTATCCTAGTTGACGCCTTTGTCGCATGCGGCGGCAAACCCGACAAGACGGGCGTCGTCAAGCGCGATACGCTCGTCAAGATCATCAAGGTCGACTTTGGCTTGACCATCAACATCGAGGTACTTGGGCCCAAAAGACGGCCGCTCATCGCAGGCTGGTAGGAAATGATCAACAAGCTCGACGTCGATCAGAGCGGCGAGATTGAGTTTGCCGAATTCAAAGCCATCTTGACATGATTCACAGCCTTCGTAACATAAAATGCAACAAAAACGTGATGCTAAACCGACAAGAACATGAATTAAAACGTACGACAACAGAGGGCTATCTATTTCACGTGCTTGGCTTTCGGACCCGTCGGCGTCTCGGGCTTGGTCGCGTACACGAAGAGGCTGTTGCGCACAGCGACCGCGACTTCGTTCTGCGTCGGGTGCCACGTTGTCTGGAGCACTTTGGCCTTGTAGTCGAGCGGCTCGGCCTCGGCACCGGCCGCGAGCTGCCGCGCAATTGCATTGTGCGGCGCGGACGAGCGTCGTCGACCAGCGTGCACCATCGGGTTGAGGCAGTAGTCCGACCGGCCGTACCGGTCATAGATGTGAAACTCGCTATTGTACGAGCCCGTGATAAAGTTGTTGCCGTCACCGCTCACGGCACACTCAAACTTGTCAAAGATGCTGTCCGTGTCGTAGAGCTCGCAGAGACGCGGACGTAAATGCTCGTGGATCTACAGACATGTTGATTGAGCTTCTATCGCCGGCGTCGGAGCCACGTACGTTGATCGTCTGGACAGGTCGGGTCTCCATGTTGACGTCCCAGATCTTGAGCGTGAGGTAGTCGCGCGAAATGATGTAGCGGCCGTCGGGCGAAAACTTGATGTCGGATATGGACGCGATGATTTCGGAGAAGAAGCTGCGCGACGCGGGGTCCTCTTGGTCCTCAAACACTAGACAAGGCACGCACGCGATGAGCGATCGCGCTGCTAGGGTGCGCGAGGCGTACGCCGGGAGTGCGAGTCGCAGAGCGCCGACGTGCGCATGTCGCCGAGCTTGACCGACCCACGGCTCGTGCTGTACATCATGATGTTGCAGTGCGACGGGTGGAAATCGGCTGCCGTGATGACCTCTGTAAGCTCCTCCATGTTGTTGGGCTTGATGTCGACAATGTCTATCAATGACCGTGGTCGATTCGGTGTCTATGATATCGGACGAGAGCTTACTGAAGCTTTGGTTGGACACGCCTAGGTGCCACAAATTGATGCGCAGGTCGTCGGCCGATAGGAAGGTTTCGCCGTCGCTGTTGAGCGCGATCGAGTTGATGTGGTACGTGTGGGCGTTGGCAAAGACGCGTTTGGGCGTCGCAACCGCCACCGTGTCAGTGACGCTCATGGTCGGAAACATGATGCGCTCGCCGTACGTCATGTTGGCGCGCTGGGTGCTACGCACGTGGCGGTCATGCAGCTTCCAGAACTTGATCGTCTTGTCGTTTGTCGAGAGCAAGTAGAGCGCATTGTTGGACGCCCGGCACCACTTGATCTTGTTGACTTTCTCTTCAATCTCCAAGCTCTTCAGGTAGTCAAACTCGGGCGTATGGCTCTGGAACGTCTTGTAGTTGGCGTACTTGGAGGGTTCTTGGGATTGGAACGACCGGCGGAGCTTCTCCTTCTGCGGATCGCGTGAGCTCGGTGGTGGCCGCCAGGTGTACCTTATGGGCGCCGCCTTCCTTGGAGTAGACGATGACTTGGCCCCCCTTCGTACCGGTCGCGAGGTACTCGCCGGACCGATCGTACTCGATGGCCGTGATCGTGTCGACTACAGGTCGCATGTCAATGACCTGGGTATCGTTGGAACGCGGTTGCACGTACGGTCGCGTGCTTCGGCGCGCGCGGGCACGTCTGTCCGCTGTGGCTCCATGATGCGCTGGTTGAGGCTCCACCCGCCGGCGCCTGCCATCGCGCCTGCCTCCCCTCGCATCATCATGGAGCTGGTCCTGACCTCCTGCGGCATGATCCGTCGTCCAACGTTGGGGCTGCGGGGCGAGTTGGAATATGCGAATAAAAATACGCGGCTGGGCACTGCGCTTCAGTATGCGCAAGCCCACCTTGCGGTTTCATGCCGGATTTAATTTAAATGGGATCTTTTTTTTAATATTCCAAAGATCGCTCACTTCAACGGCAGCTGTTTATTTTATTATCCGGATAATGCCGCTCCAACTTCGATTTTCGAGGCTATTTATAGCGCGCGGCTCCTTTTCCGGCCCAGCCCAATTGCACGGGCGGGATTTAATTTCATCGAAGGATATTTGATTTCGTCCATGTTGATGGTGCCATCTGGGCACCGTGGGAGGCTCGGTACTGTAGAACATGAAGAGGTCCATTGTATGGTCGAACTCGGTGCCTAGCAACTCTAGACGGGGCTTCGACTGCCCGTGGGTCGTTGCGACCGACAGGCGGCAACAAAGACGTGAGCATTTGCAAGATTCCTCGCCGGCCGTTTTGCTGAAGCGCATGGAACTTTGCTGGTGTGATGTTGCCGCGCACAGCAACGGCAAGTCAATTCTTCTTCGTTCGTCGCGGCGGAGAACGATGCGAATTGATTCTTAGCCCACAAAGGTACTAGTACGGCGCGTGTCGAGGGAAGCGAGCAAGGGCGTCCGATACGCTCTTGTCATCTCCGCCTTGACCTGCTTTTCGAGGCGCTCCAAGGAATGGAATGCGGAGAACTATCGTGCCAGCGTCCGTGAGTGGTACCCTTTGGAGCGGCAGACAAATTGGATTGCGCGACGTTTCGGGTCAACTGGCCGCGGAGCGTGCCACGTCACGGGTGGTGGGCAATTCCCTTTAATCGAGGTCGTTCAGGGATACGAGCGGAAACGGTTGCCAACGCCCACGACGAACGCATGGCGGCCTGCGCGCCACCCGCACCGGTGGTGATCGGACTCGGTAGCAGCAGCGGTCCTTCGCCCACCGTCATCACGCTCGTCGCAGCCTACTTTACAGGTCCCATCGCGTTCACAGTGCTCGGCTCGGTCGCGCGATCGTGGCGCGCTGCTGTGCTTGCCGACTCGGTGTGGCGCGAGCTCGTTGCCCGGGACTTTCCAGCCTCGCCGCTGCAGCCGTGGCCTGGTGCCTCGTGGCGGTGCGTGTACGTGGCCGAGTATCGCCAGGTCGGGTCGCCGTCGCTCGTGCCACCGTGTGAGAACCACTCGATCGTAAACCCATCGACGTTCCACGTCAGCTGGGGGAGCACGCCCTTCCGCCTCGTGCTGGACGGGCACCGCTACGCTCGGCTAGCGCATGTTATGGACATGTGGAAGACACGCCGGTTCAAGAAGAATGGGTGGAAGGTCGTCGAGGTCGTCGTGTCCGAGACAGGCGTCGTCGTCCATACGCCAGACGGCATTCGCCTCAAAGCGCGGCTGCCATTGCAGTACATCGTACGATTCCACCGAAGGTTTTGGGGAATCTTCAGGACGCTCATAGGGAAGCATCGTGGCGCACGACGACGGTGAGATACATATCACCCCCATGGAGGGCTCGCCGTACCCGCGGCGCATCCACTTGCGTGCGTCGTCGCCAGCGCTCGCGCGTCTCTGGGTGGCCGTTGCGATCGAAAACACCGCCGTCTTCACCGCCAAGCACAACCTCATCTTGCACTCGACGCCGTCAGTCGTACGTCAAGAGCAACTACAGTACGTGCTAAGCTAAAGCTCTCTAGTCGGACGAATTGCAGAGTCGCCTCCAAGATATTCTCAGCTTGCGCAAATTGCACGCGTTTCGATTGGCCCAAGACGTCTTCAAGACGCTGCCAGCCAACGCTGCGCGGAAGAACTCCATCTCCCAGGACGCACTCCACGCGTTCACCGAGAAGCACGCGCTCAGCTTTCTCTCGCACAAAAGTGCGGCACACGCAAAGAAGCTTCCAAGCTTCCGCCTTCCGAGGCTGACAAAGTCGGCGCGGAGCGGCATCCAGCGCGAGTGCGCGGCACTGCACCTCGTACCGGAGCCCGCCCTCCTTGTCGCAACGTGGCTCCACGACCAAGGTAGGACGACGCGATTCTCTTGCTCGTTCCGACCTTTTGGCATCGTAGATACCTTTGAAGGCCACACGTGTGCGCACTTTATCCGCACCGCGCGCGCCAAGACCACGAGCGCTGCGTCCCCGCAACACTGCCACGCGTACCTCTGTGACGTCCGCGACGTCATCGCACACGTGATGCGCTATGTGTTGGCCTATCGCAAAAGTGAGCTCGGTGTGTTTGAGCTCTCGCAAGAGAGTCTCGAGACCGCCGTGCTCGCCGCGATTGAGCGCAAGCTATGTACCGACTTGGCCAAGCCCATCAAAGAGTGGGCGCGAGGCTATACGTCTCCAATGAACGAAGCCAGTCTCGCGGCCAAGCTCACCAAATGGAGCAAATTACCACCGTCGAGTCCTCAAGTACGAGACCAAATTTGCTTGTGGGGTTGGCATCCCTTTCATGTCTCTTAGTTTGGCCTCGGCCCCGAGTTTTGCCTCCAGTGGGACACCGTCCTCGACCAGCTCGTGCTCATGGAGACCGAGATGCTGCCGTCTGGGAAGCTCCGGCTCCTCCTCGGCGCCGCCAAAGACGTGTACACGACGTTCGCCAAAGCCAGCGTCGGGGCGCGCCCACTGGCGGCCGACGACTTTTTACCGATTTTCATCTTTTGCATTTGCAACGCCAAGCTCAAGACGCCACTGACGACGCTCGAGCTCATGTGGTCGCTCTGCAACCAAGAGTCGCTGCAAGGTGTGTGCTCTCAAACACCGTGGTCCATGCGCGAAATGCAACTAGGGGAAGCCGGCTACTACCTCACCATGTTGGAGGCCTCGCTCGAGTACCTGCGCGCCGCCGACTAGTCGTAGTTGCGGATCTAAGGAGCGCCTTGAACAGAATAACACTCCATGACAAGTCGTAGCTCGATGGGAGCTGTGACGCTTTTTCTAATACTGTGCTACTATGGCTACTATGGTCGTCCACCGCCGCAACGAGCTGGCAGTGTTCCAGGTATTCGTAGCCGAGTTCGCGCTGCTCGAGTGTCGCCGGGGAGGAATTCCGTTGCAGAGGCAGGAATTCCGGATACCAATGACGCAGCGGGTGGCATGTAGCAGTACGAATTCTGCGCGAAGCACGTGATGAAGCTCCGCATCCTCTGCCTCCACGGCCACCGCCAAAGCGCCAAGAAGCTCAAGGGCAAGATGGCCGCGCTCACCCGCGCCGTCAAGGCGACGACCGAGTTTGGTGCGTCTCCGTTGCCATCCTCTTCCTAACCTCGTCCTCGCGCAGTCTTCATCGACGGGCCGTTTGAAGTGCCATACGAGCCGACGTCGGACGACCACTTGCAAAAGTAGGCCTCTTTGATGATCATGGCCTGTACGACAAAGTGCTTTTGCCATAGATTGGAAGGCATGACGGAGGCCGAGCTCGCAGAACTCAAGCTCTCGATGGAGCAGTTTGCGTGGTGGAACTTTTCCCAGGACCCGGTCACCAAGGCGTACGTGTACCATGGCGTCGACGAGGCCGTCGCCTACATCCGCAACATCGTCGCGACGCAAGGTCCCTTCCACGGCGTCTTTGGCTTTAGCCAAGGCGGTATGTTTGCCGCGCACCTCTTGGCACTCGATTACGGGAGTGGCGCGCGCACGTTTGAGTTTGGCGTCTTTTGCGCGTCGGCCTGCCTCACAGATCCTGCGTACAAGAAGGAGTTGCCGCCAGCGTCCCTTCTCATGCCATCGCTCCACATTATCGGTGAGCAAGACGAGCTGGTGGTGCCGTCGCGGTCCGACGAACTCGCGGCTGTGTTTGCAAGCGCCGACGTGCTCCGCCACCCGGGTGGCCACTACATTCCAACACAGAAGGAGCCTCGGACGGTCTGGAAGACCTTCTTCGAAGCTCAAGCCGCACGCTTGCAGCCAAGAGCCTAAGTCGGTCCAATACGCCGTCCATAGAGATAGACGCATGCTCTTATGCTTTGGATTTTGGTAGCTCTTCGAAATAGCCCGTGCGCTCGTTCCGCAAGCAGCTGCCCGCGGGCATCACGCGGCCATGGGCTGCAACATACACGCCGTGGCGCAACGTAGAGCACACGCCGATCGCAAAGCCGAGCGCAAAGGTTGCGTCCGACGCCGTCTCTGTCGCGGGTAGAGTCGCGCCCGTAAACACGATCACTTTGGGCGCGGTCGGTACGTTTTGCTGCACGTAGCGCGCCGATTCGAGAAGCGTCTCGAGGCCGTGGGTCACAATCACGTGCGAGGCCGACGTCTACGAAGGACGAGTGTTACACCTAGCGACGGTGGATATGTACGCGAAAGAGCGCTGCGAGGAGCGCTTTGCGGTCGGCGAGGGTGACGTCGGCGCCTTCACGTTTACAGACCGAGATGGCTTCGTAGCCGCGACTGTAGTTGCCGACACTGAGGATGTTGCGCACGCACGGGTCGCCAATCTCAAACTGCGTTCTTTCACCAAACCGACCGGTGCTGACACTGCGACGGTCCATGGCGCCGCCCATTTGAAGAAAACACCAGTCCACAATGTCGTCGCCTACTAGTACGAGCAACATGAGCCGTCAGCTTGGATGACAGCGAGGCACCGAGGCCGATCGAGGTCGACGACGCCAGCCGACTGGAATTCGGACGGCTCGAGTTGAGGCGCGCGCTGGGCGGCGGTGGCGGCACCGAACTGCTCTCGGTCGTCGATCCGTGGCCCAAGAGCAGCTGGATCACGTCAGGCACCCGGGGTTTTCGTGTCGTCCGGGCCTCTACGCAGTTTTATCATCAAAATCATGATGCTGCACTGGCAAGAAGCCTACCGTGGGCAAATGCAACGACGTCGTTGATGGCCTCGGCGATGCCCAAGGCGTGTTGGCGGTGGAGCCAAAGCGCCAAGACATTGGCGGTGCGCGATTGGCCCTGTGCACATGGAAGGTACAACACGTCTCGTAGGGCATACCGTCGAGCAAAAGACGACGATCTTCTCGCTGGCGCTGACCGCGCGCGTCATGCTGCCAAGCAGCGTCACAAGCTGCCACGAATTGGCGACGTCGACGTGCGTCACGTTTGCGTCGCCAAAGCTCGCGCCGAAGGTCTCCAAGAGCGGTCTTGCGTAAAATCGCAGTTCTTCTTTGGTTAAGAGGCACAGTACGTGGGCGATCCCCGCGGCTTGCATAAAGTCAATCCACTTTTGCACGGTCGCCTCGTCCACGTCCGGCCCTGGCAGGTGTCAGGATGACTTCGCCGCGGTGGGCATCTTACCCCGCGGTGTTGCTGGCTGGTCGCGTGTCAAGTGGACGTAGCCAGGCCGCTCGGCGCCGTAGACCAGCTCGCAGCGCGACGACGCGCGGCCAAAGTTGTACCGGCGCAGCGCCTCGTCGGCCATGTGCGATCTTTTCAAACTTCCTACAAATGCCTGTGAAACCGGATGCTCGATTGCATATATTCTCAGAGGTGTATCAACCCACATGGGCAAGGCCAGCGACGAGTGCCCGTGCCGGAAGGCGCTGCTGCGCAAGAGCATCTTCACCGCCGCCCAGGACGGCGACCTCGACCACGTGCGCAGCTTCTTCGAGTGCCACAAGGCGCACCTGCACGTGGATTTCCCCGATGACTTTGGCTACACGTCGCTGCACTACGCCGCGCAGTGGGACCGCGTCGACGTCGTCGCGTACCTCTTTCAGAAAGGCGCGTCCGTCGACGCGCGTGCGTGCGGCGCCACGCCATTGCATCGCGCGGCCTTTCGCGGCTCCGTTGCCAGCGTCCGCCTCTTGCTCGCCCACGGCGCAGACGCCAACCTGCCCGACACGTCCTTTGGCGACTTGCGCACCGCCTTGCACAAAGCAGCGAGCGAGGTATAGTACGCGTATGCACATCAACCACGTGCCCAGGAACCTAGCGCTGCGTGTAGGGTCACGACGACATTGTGGCGCTCCTCCTCTCGGCGCAGGCGGATCCGACGGCGCGGGACGCCACGGGCAAGCTCTACGCCGACTGCCGCGCCGAGTGCACCCTGCTTCGCACCACCAAACCGGACAAAATGCTACCACGCGACGTGGCAGAAAATGCTGATGTGTTGCCAGACGAAGCATTATCGAGCACCGGACTTGCGTGTAGCCAATGCCACCGTCCAAGTCTCGTGATCGTCCGGACGCCGTGCTGCCGATTCCCCGAGTGCGAACCCTGCCATGAGCTGCAGCGGCCGTGTGCTTGCTGCGGCACCATCTCGAATCGTCCCAACACGATTGCCATGGAGCTAGCGTCCATTCCCGAGCCTCATTGTCCATCGTCGCAGGTCCCACTCCGCCCAGTTGGCGCACGCCTCGGCGGTCTCTTCAACCTCAAGCGTCGAACCGAGCAGCAAAATGTATCCTAATCGACGCATCCCGTTAAAAAAGCTCAAAGCGGCCTGCAGGCGCCTCGGTGGGGGCCGGCTTGTCGCCGCTCAAGTACGTTTTCAGTGAGTCGAGCTTGCGGCGGTGCTGCAGAAACGCAAAGATCCAGATGTAGAGCACGCCGAGCGCGCACGTCACGGAGAGCAACAGCAGCGGCAAGAACGGATACCGCGGCAGCAAAATCGGTAGCAGCATCGCAAGGCCAGCGACGCCAACGAGCAGCGTCACGTACGCTGCCTGGAGGCGCGTGAGGCCGATGCCGGCGTACTTGATGCGCCGCGCCTTGAGCGAGTAGGCGTGGAACGGGTCGAGACAGACGTTGGCAAAGAGGGCGTGCGTCGCGGTAAGGAGCGCGCGCGTGCTGAGTTCGGCCGGCGTAAACAGCAGTGGGAAGAGCGAAATGTTGCCGACGAGCGTCGCGATGCGGTAGAGCTTGGCGTCCCGCGTGCTCTCGGCCGCCAAGAGGCCGAGTGGCAACGTGACTTGGAGAATCGCCTTCTCGTGCACGTGGTACCCAAAGAGGAACGAGCAGAGCATGCAGTAGACGAGCGCCGGCATGAAGAGCGACGGGTCCGGGTACTTGGCGACGTCGCGGAGCACGGGCAACATTGTGAGCAGCGTCAAGAGGAGGCACACGATGGGCGCGACCGACGGCAAGACCACGAAGCTCGCTTCTTGGACGAGGCCACCGCTCATGGTGCCGACGGGCGACGGCACGCGCAAGAGCGTAGCGAGTACCTTGTCAGCAAACGCGTAGAGCGCCCAGACGTTCGGGGCCCAGTACGCATGGCAGAGACCTCGCTGGACAGGGAAGAGTCGCGACGCAATCTGCTGTACATGCGCGAGCACGCCACGGGAAGTCGGGTCGCCAACAATCACCGAGGCAAAGGCGACGCCAAAGACCGAAATGACGACGGCGCCAAGCGTGAGGAACCGGCGGAAGCGGAAGCGACCTTGGCCGTTCACGAGCGCTTCGAGCGTTTCCTGGACGTCTGTGTTGGAGAGCGACCGCTTCCGGAGCTGCGCCGACCTCGGCACCGTGTAGCAGTAGTGCCCCAAGAGGTAAACGAAATAGAGCAGCGCAACGTAGAGGTAAATGTGCTTGAGCATGAGCAAGACCGCGTAGACGAACGCACCTTTGACGTCTTGGCCCTCGCGGATGTACGCGACGCTGAGAATGAGAAGGCCGAGGAGCATGCCGTTGTACTGGAAGTGCACGTGGTCGACCATGAGGAGCCCGGCGTCGAGGAACGTGAGGAGGAGCACGACGACGCGCTTGTTCGTGTTGAACGCGACTTCGGTCGTCGTCACGCGCGGCCACGAGTTGCAGTACTTGATGATGCCAAAGTACAAGACGACGTCCGAGGCGATGACCGAGAGGCGCTGGAATACGACGGTGCCATCGCTGGCATAGTTGAGCGGCGTGAGCGCGAGCATGGCCGGGTCCACGTATGCGGCAAAGAGCCCAAGACAGCGTTCAAACCACGCAAAGAACGGCGGGTAGTCCAGCGTCCACTCGCTGCCCGCATCAAAGTACCACTCGGTGCGCGGCAAGGACGCTGTGATCGCGAGCCAGTTGCGGTGCACTTCAAAGTCGGTGCTCTTGTACGATGGCATCAAGAGCAGCTTCAGAAGCGTGCCGAGAAGGAAGACGCCGAGGACTGGCACGTCGACAGCCTTCTCGAACGCAGCCGTCGGCGGCGCCTCAGCGGGTACCTCGGCGGGTGCCTCAGCGGACGGCGCGGCTGCCGAGCGCCCTCCTGTCGGCCGGACCATGTGGGACAAACTGGCAAATTGGGGTAAATCCCAGGCGCAGCGGCAACACGGGCGTGGGAAACGAAATTATCTTGCGCACTGTATGTGATGCCAGCCAATTGAATTAAAATACGTCGTCGGCTCGCCACGTCATTCGCCGTTTGTGGTCAAGATGATGTCCTTGCGCACGCTCCTCAAGATGACGCTGCTCCTCGCGGCGCTCGTCGCCATCCATGGCCTCAAGGAGAAGACCAAGTCGTAAGATGCATGCGCCTGTCACTCGCAGGACGATGGCGGAACATGCGAATGCTAGGGTCGGTGGCCTCGTGCCCGAGATCGGGTTGACGGAAGCGCAGCTCGCCAAGCTCGGCTACGTCAAGAAGAACCAGCACTCGTCGACGTCGTTTCAAGTAGTTGTGTATGGCCCACCACATGTAGGTGCTCATCGTAGTAGCGTAGGTGACGCCACGCAAGCATGCGCCGCAGTTCCATGACGTCAAGTCTGTGGTCAACGAGAAGTTCACGACGGTCTCGCTCGACGACTACAAGGGCAAGTGGCTCGTGCTCTTCTTCTACCCGTTCGACTTTACGTTCGTGTGCCCGACCGAGATTGTGAGCTTCAGCGACTCGATCAAGAGCTTCCGCTCCATCAATGCCGAGGTGCTCGCGATCTCGACCGACTCGCACCACACGCACTTGGCGTGGATCAAGACGCCCCGCGAGAAGGGTGGTCTCGGCAAGATGAACATCCCGATCCTCGCTGATATCTCCAAGCGCATCTCATCCGACTATGGTGTCCTCGTCACGGACGAAGACGACGAGATGTTTGGTGCGGCGCTCCGCGGTCTCTTCATCATCGACCCCAAGGGCGTGGTGCGCTCGATCCAGATCAACGACGACCAGGTCGGCCGCAGCGTCGACGAGACCTTGCGCATCCTCAAGGCATTCAGCTACGCCGATAGCCACCCTGGCGAGGTGTGCCCGGCCAACTGGACGCCCGGCTCCAAGACGATCAAGGCCGATCAAGAGGCCAAGTACGCGTTCTTCGAGGCGACGTACGGCAATGAGAAGGAGCTTTAAACGCTCTCCCTCTGTGGGCTGAAGTAAGCCATTTTGAGCCAAGAGGTTATGGCTCGTTGCTCTCAACTGCAAGGCGTCCCAACCTACGACTAGAAGTAATTTCCAGACAGCTCGCATACATGGACCATTGTGAGAAACGTCGATGGAGGCGGGCATCATGCCAAGAGTCGCGGTAACCTTCCGATACGAACGTCATCGCGGCGCCATGTAGCGGACGGCAACAGGGTACGCGGTGCAGACGAGACCGCTCACGTCGCTTCGCCGCGGCCTCCTCCACGCAGCCTCCTAGGTCGGGTCAACGGGTCTTTCTCGGGCGACCTAGGGCAAGTCCCTGCGTCCAGTCGCTCGTATCACATCCAGCCAAACTCTAGCCCGCATGATTGTCACGGGACGGCAGTCGACTAGACGCATGCCCCATCTCGCTCACAAAGGCTTCTTGATCGTCCCACGCTGCGCCGCGACTGTTCCGAGACTACACGTTAATCAAATATATTGAAATAAACAGCGCTGGTGCCAGGTCTATGCGGCGACGCAGTTTCTGCAGAGGCGCAAATTTACTCTTCCTTCTTCTGGGGGAAGCCGTGCTTGAAGTTCTGGAACTTGCAGCAGCCGACCGTGACGACCGCGCCACCGCCGACGATGGCGATGATGCCGGCGCCGATCGACTTGGAGTTGAACGGGCCGTCCTCGAACACGCGGTGCTCGTGGTGGTGGTCCTCGCCCATGCGGCGGGCCGAGCGCGAGATGCCACGGGTCATGGGGGCAGTGATCTTCGAGACGGAGCGGGCGAACATGGTGGAGGTGGTGACTGAAGAGGCAACTGACTGGTTCCAAAATGGCCACACGACGGGTGTTGTGTAATCTCTGCCTCTGAAAAGGCATACCTCGTGAACGGTCGATTTTTACTCTTTTATCCGATTATAGAGGTTTTCCGGTGCGATTGCAGTTTTTTTGGCCCGGCGCCGAAGGCCAGCGTCGACACCCGCCAACCAGCGGATGGTCGCGACGGTTGCTCATCCAAGATGGCACAAATGCGACGGTGGGACGCGTGGCCGGCGACTGGCAAATCGCAACCGCTCGACCGCGATGACGACGACGACGCATATTGCTGCTGTGTCTACCAGATTGATCGGCGGCCGAGCGAGCGAGCCGCGGTGCCACTTGGCCGTGAGTGGTCAGAGTTGTACGTGACCGCAGTATAGACGCGGGTCCCGCCCGAGTATAGAACCGGTCCAAGGTCATGACGTTGCCGCAGCGACATAAAGCTGACGCTTTTGGCAACGAGGCAACACTGGTCTGCATCACATGGGTCTGCATGAGCTGTGTCCGATGACATGGCAGGTACACACAATGGTGTGGGCACGGCATGGGCATAAGACCATCAAGACGACCGAGAAATGGACTACATTCGGGATACATCGATGGACCTTAGTCGCGCTTGACGAAGTCGCCGACGATGGGTGCGTGCAAGAGCAAGGACGCTGGGTACAAAGTGCTGGCACTGGCGTCGTACATGCTGAGCCACTCTTGGAGCGCACTGCGGCACGCGTCCGTGTTCTTGAAATCAGCGACGAGCCCACGTTCTTCGCACGCAAAGACGAGTTCATTGTGCGAGAGCTTGTCGAGGCCTTCCTGAAGCAAGAGTCGATCGTCGATACCGATCTCCAGCGCCCGCGTCCGGAGACGGTCGACGAGCTTGGCCCGCGGCAAGAATGTGTAGAGACGCACCAACGGCGACGCAGACGTGGCGAGCACGAGGAGCTTGAGATGCGCCGTTGGCAGCTGCTCAAGAACACCAGGGCCTTCAAAGAGCTTTTGGTACTCGACAAGAACCTTCGGGTCCAGCTACAACGTCAAGCCATGAGCACGGTGCAAGCATACAAGCAACGAAGTGGTAATACTGTACCTTGGTCAGCTTCTTTTCGTGGTAGGACGCGAGGACAGACTCGAGGAACGGGTCCCAAGTCGCAACAAGCTTGGCGACATCACCGTAGTACGCCGCCTTGGTCGTGACGTCTTCGGTGAAGAACTGCGCTTTTTGCTCGGGCGTCCAGAATTGCCACGGCAGCGTGAGCTTTGGAAACTTGTAACCGATCAGAGGCGCCAAGTTGCCGAGGAGCGGAATGCCAAACGCAAAGAGGAGCGGGATCGACTTGAGCAAGTCGCGCGGGGCTTGGCGCAGCACAAACATCTCACGCCGAGAGAGCACCGTGTCGGGTTTCTCGTACAGCTTGCGGCGGCTGGCCCACGCCTCCTTGTTTTCGTGCACGAGCTCCTTGGCGCCGTTCGTGAACGGAGCGAGCCATAGCTTGAGCTTCTGGAACGGCGAGAGCTGCTCGTCCGCCTTCTTCGTCTCGTTGGGGGAGGACGTCGAGTAAAAGTGCAGCGCCAGCGCAGGCCGCCCGGGCGCTGCACCGTGCATGCACAAGGCGATGAGACCTGACGGGCGGCCGCGTGCCACACGCGTCAACGACGTCGTCGCCAGCATTTCAAAAAAAGGATTTTAGTGGTTGGCGGATAAAATCACCCAACTCACATTGCACTTTCGATGCCGTCCAACAACGCGAACGCTGTTCCAAGCACAAAGAGGCGGTTGTGGGCTCCATCTTTTGTGGCCTTTGCGCGACCCTCGTGTCGTACGTCTAAACGAGGTCTCATGGGTGCTCTGCGTGCTGTCGGTGTGGGCGCGTGTGAGCAGCCCTCTGCGCCGCAGGTTCCGGCACGATTTATTTTAATTGACTGGATTGTTGTAAGTCACCGTCTTTGGGATTATTAAAAACGTCACACTGGTTGTGATTGGTCATTTTGTGATCCAGCGATGCGGGCTTTCCCGGGCTTGCGGCGACCCGCACTTGTCCTCGTCGTAAGCCCCCATGACGTGCTCGAGCCGGCAGCGCTAAAGCAAGCGCTCCGAACCTTGACCATCGACGCTATCCAGCTACGGAACAATCCCGATATGCCCGTACCTAACTCGATCTACATCAAGACAGCCACCCAACTCGCGGCCATGCGCGGCCGGCGAGGCCGGTGCCCGCTGCTCATCCTCAATGCGCCTTACGATACGAGCTTTCAGCACCTTTATCCCGAGGTTGCCGATGTATTCCATTATCCCGAGCGCACCATCATGGACACCGCGGTGGCGGACGACCTGCAACGCGGGCCGTCTATCTACGGGTTCTCGGTGCACTCGGTGCCTTCCGCCCGCCGAGCGATCAAGCTTGGCGCCTCTTACCTCCAGGTTGGCGTGAAAGCATGCTGCCAACATCGTCTTCACTTGCGTGCGACTAGGTCGGCACGATGTTCCCCACGGCGTCGCATCCTGAGAAGAAGGTCGTCGAAGGACCTGCGCTCATCCACGAGATCCACAAACGCTTTCCGAACGTGCCACTCATCGGCATCGGTGGCATCGACGAGACCAACTGCGCCGAGGTCCTTGCGGCTGGTGCGAGCGGCGTCTCCGTCATCCGTGCCATCCTTGCGGCAAAGGGCCCCAGCACCGTGGCCGAGCATCTCCGGCGCGAACTCGATACTCGCCGTGGCGACTAAGCCAATCTCTCAAACTCGCTATAACGCATCAGCTAAACATTGTTCCTGATGGCTACACACAGAGATGTAGGTGCATCTCGCATTCGTGGCTGAAGTTGGCATTGCCCGTGGCTGGGCAAGGCGAGATGCCTGGCCTCAGGTTCTTTCGCCCATGACAGCGTGCCACAGGGCAGTGCTTCGTAAGCGACATGGCATCCGTCGGCGACAGGAGCGCGTCGCCCGCGCGGCTATGGCTCGCATGAACGTGGCGCTTCCGTCCGCTCTCCCCGCTTCGTGTGTTTGGCAGTGCAGGTGAATTTATGGAATTCAAATGTTCAAAGCCCCGTGTCTTTTTTTGTCGCCAATGCCTGTCACATACAAAGAGCAAGTGAGTGCCAGTCAATGGTATATAAATTAAATAAGTTGGGCTTGACTTGCATCGCAATTTCCTTGCAGAGCGGCCGGCGCTGATCCCCATCTTGGCCAAGGACGATTGAAGAGGGTATGGGATGCTTCCTGAGTGATAGGGACGGACTCGCGCTGTAGGACGGACGCAAGATGGGCATTCTCGACGGTATCTGGGCCTCCATGGGCGGTCCTGCGCGCCAAGCTGCGGTCTCGTTCGCTTCCGTGGCCAAGAGCGACGATGAGCCCGACCTGTACGAAGAAGACGGCGACTTCAACTCGGCGTGGCGCTACTATGACAGCGCGCTTGCTACAACGGAAGACGCAGGTACGCCCGTGTGCGCTCGAATCGCGACAGCATGATTGCCATGTTAGAGCGGGCGCTGACCGCGACACCCGTCCAGAGCTTCGTGCTTTGGAACGATCGAACCGATGAAGCTAATGCGCTCTTCTTGACGATACACATGGAGGTAATGTCATTGCGGTCCCTTGCGCACGCCTCGTATGCGCTATCTTAGCCGCGGACCTTTGAGCACCACTCGCTCGGCCACCTCGTGAACGGCTGGAGCCTCATGCAGCCGTGCGGGAAGAAGACATGCTCTGGCATGGACTGCGCGTCGTGCTACTCGATCCTGCACCTCGATGAGGTGCTCTCGACCGCGTACGCCAATGTTTGCTGCTTGGACAGGAGGTGCTCATGGCACCGACGTCGCAGGTACCCGCAAGCGACGCTTGGTCTGCGTCGCGACCATACCAATCGTGCATCGTACCTGGAACACGTTGCATGGTATTTCCTTTCCGATACATCTGTCGTCCAAGTGTCCTCACGCATCCTGGCAGGTGGGCGGGTGCGTCGCCATCGATCGAACTCGTCGTGCCCCGCGCCCCGATCCTCAATGACATGCGTTGCGTGCACCACGTCGATACGTCGACGTCGACCTCCATTGTCACGATCACCCTCGTGCGCTCGGCCAGCACTCTCTGCGCTGCCGGGATCACGCGCGGCTTTCGCCTTCTCTCGGTATATACATTCGTCGATCACATCGACGGCGTTGACCTTCAAGTGTGTAGGTCGACGAGACGCCGATCCATAGCGTCCACGGTGTCGCGGCCGCCGTCGCAGCGTCCGACGCACCGTTTGTCCGCTTGCACCTGCACGCCCCATGCGTCCCGTCGCCGTCATCGATAGACGCCCCGACGCTCATGTGCGACACGTACCAAGTGACGTTCGCACCGCTCCCGAGCCGGGGCATTGAGCACCTTGGCGACGTCGGCCTCCGCTTTCGCAAGATCATGGACACGATCTGCGTCGTCGACGTCACTGGGTACGCTGCGTCCCGCCACGTCCGCCGCGGCAGCCTCGTGTTGCGCATCAACGGTCTGTCCCATTGGTGTCCAAACCGTCGATTTCATCCAACAAACTGTAGGTACACGGACGCCCTTTCTGAGCTTTGATCGGCTCTCTGAGTTTACAGCGAGCAGCGCTTTCTTCCGACTGCCCTTGACGCTCGACCTCGTCGCGCTGCCGCAGGAAACGTACTTTATTGACCGGGAGAAGGCGCTCATCTCGGCGTCGCTGGCCGCGTACCAGATGGCCAAGGTCGCCGAGCACGTGCGTATCCATTTGCATACGTTGCAGCCACACGTGCTCTGCGCCCACGGGCTCGCCGACGCCTTTGACACGAGTGCGTTCGCGGCGCTTGGGCCCAATGCGCGCCGTGCGATCCTCCCGTTCGTGGCACCCCGCATGCTCTCGAACGTCCCGATTCCCGCCGACATGGTGCGGCTCCTTGGCGTGCTCAAGGCGCATTTCGGGCGCACGGTGGCTCTGGGCAACGACGCGATTGAAGTCGTGCTCTTGATTGTGTACAGCTTGTGCTACGTGGAAGAGGTCTCGGTGCACCGCGAGGTAGCAGACGCAATGTGAGGCTGGTACAAACACTGTCTATCTGTAGGCGGTGCACGCATTTCGCGAGCTCATCAAGATGGTGCCCATGGCGTGCCTCCTCGAGTACGTTCTCCCGCTCATCTCGACGCTCAAGAGCAACAGCAAGACGCTGCTGCGTGCGGCGTCGGTCTCGCTCTGGCTCGAGTTTCTCCGGCGTCTTCAAACCCAAGCGATGCTCCTTGATGCCGACGAAGACGAACGCATGCCGGGCATCTCGATGGCCGACATGGACCACCTTCGGTGGCGCCACCAAGTGCTCGAGGCGGGTGTGGCCTTTGCCGAGCTCTCGTCCGACTTGGAACCAGCCGTCTCGTGCTCCGCAAGACAGCACTTGACGTCACTCGTCCAAGAGCTTATCGTGCCCGAGCCCTCGGACAGCGTGCATTGGTGCTGGCTCATCCCGCTCGTCGAAGCGCTCTCCAAAGCACTTATGCCTGATGGCCGCCTCGATGCGCTCCACCTCACGTACCAGCTCGCGCCATGGACGTCGCCGGACCAAGCTCACTGGCGCTGGCGCCTCGCGCTTGTCTTTGCGAGCCTTGCCAACGACGGCAACGACCTCATTCGCAAGGTCGCGGCCCAAAAGTTTGTATCGTTTGTCGAGTACCTCCAGATCCAGGTACGACATTTGATACCTGGTGCCCCAGTGTTCGACGGATATCGGTATTAGGACTTGTCGGCCTTGTACGATGCGACCACGATCACGAATGCGCCACTGAGTCCGCAAAACTCGCTTCTCGAAATGTCCGACATTCGGTACACGGAGCGCGCGCTCAGCGTGGCCAAGGAGCCCAAAAAGAAAGCCGACGACGACGACCGACCGCGCGGCTTGTCGGCCATTTCGTGGCTCGGGTCGGCGAGCATCGACAGTGACGGCTCGGACTTGCGGCGGCGCTGCATGAGCCTCGACAGTTTGCACCAGATCACGGCCGGCGACAGCACGCACCACGTGCTCTTTGCTCTCATCGACGGCTACATGAACCTCATGCATGTACGCTCCTCCTGCTTCAAGACGCACGTCGATGGTGGGGCGTAGGATGCGCCGACCGAGATCAAGAAGATCGTGTGCCGCAACGTCGGCCGCGTCGCCGAGCTCTTTGGCCACGAAATCCTCATCAAGTTTCTCGTGCCGACGATCCAAGATGTGATCGCGATGGACATGGACGACTGCAAATGCCACGGCAGCAGCGCCGTGTACGACTCGATCCACCACGTACGTCGACACGCATGACGTCGGCCGCGTCATCACCTCTAGATTTTGACGCGGGAGCTCTGTCGGCTGTCGCCACTGTTTGTTGACGACCCGGACGGACTCGCTTGCGACGTGCTTCCGTTCCTTATTGGTATCCTCACCCACCCGACCCAGCACACGCACGTACGATCGCACTCGCACAACCGCCTCTGCTACCTCTATGATATGCATAGGTTGTGGTCGAGATCCTCGAAAACCTCGACTACTTGGGCTTTGTACGCTGCGTCCCATGTTTTCTCGGGGGCTGATGCAACAATGCTGCATTAGGCGCTCGGCAAAGCCACGTTTCTCGCCGAGCTCGGACCTGTTCTCTGCCATGCGATGGAGAACGGCGAGTGGAAGGTGCGCGTGGCAGTCGCATACAACCTTGGCCCGCTCGCGCGCTGGCTCGGCGCGTCCATCTTTATGCAGCACTTTCAAAAACTCGTCGAGACGCTCTCGCAAGACCTCGTGTACCAAGTGCGCAACCTGGCGCTGCAGCCACTCCAGCTGCTCGTGGAGCAGGACGGTCCGTGGCGCGCGTACGCCCTCGGCTTTGTCTCGTCCGTGCTCGTGGCGCATGCCAACTATCAAATGCGCGTCGGCACCCTCTTGTGGTTTGCGGTGCGTACTTGCATGTGGTTGTGGCGGTTGCCTCATCAAGGTGTCGTAGGCCGTGCGGGAGCATCTCGACGCCGACAACCAAGCCACGTACGTTGTACCGGCGATTGAAGTGCTGGCAAAGGACCCGGTCGCCAATGTCCGCGTCGTATGCGCGCGGGAGCTGCACACGCTGGCGCTACCGGCGGACGTTCTTGCGTCGGTCGTCGCCACCTTTAGCGCCGATGCCGACATGGACGTGCAGTTCTTCGCCAAGGACACGTAGAGGGCCGCGATACCATGTTGTCATATATTTGAACGTCATCTAGCGTGTTCGGGATGGGGCAATCGATGGCGCGGGCCAAATGCACGACAACGACTCTACCACTTGGTCAACTTGTTGCGCTCATCGCCCAACTTGCGGACTTCCTCGACCTTGTCGTCCAAATAAAAGTTCATCGGCTCCTGGATGGCCTGGATGTCCTCCGGGAGGTACGCGCGCTTGAAGCTCAAGTCGGACGCACGGACGAGGCGGCGCTGGCGCGCGACCTTCTCTTCCTTGCCGAGCCACGAGACAGCCTTGTTGACCTCGGCGACCTCGACGAGCGCGTCGTCGTAGCGCAGGCCGAGCTGGCGCAGGCTCTTGCCGACCTGGCGCTGGTACAACTTGGCGAGGGCTCCGATCATGTTATTTCGAGGTTGGACAGTCAGTCGGGTTCTGAGGGCGCCCGTGCCAGCCACCAAACGAGAAATTCCCCCCACTTTTGGCCAATCACAACGCGCGATGCCCGCAACCTGCCGCTTTTTATAGCATCGGCGGCGTTCCGGCCTCTCAAAACCCATACATGCGTCTCGTGTCTTTGTGATGTTTAAAACACTGCGCCAGGAGACAAGATAGAATGCCCAAGACACTGAGCTGGCCAACGGTCGTGGGCCGTGTTTAAAACAGATTTTAAACACAAAATAGGAAGGTCCCGAAAGGTTGCCCTTGACGACAAGGTTACGTGAGGCGGATGCAGACTGGCGCCATCGGTAGCGTCTGCATGACCTTGCGCAGACGCAGGTCGCCGACGAAATGCTTTGCGAGCGGAAGCAACGTCGTTGCAGCGACGTCCTCCCAGGTGCGCGTGGGCAGCACGAGCTTTGTAAACGTCCCGGATGCATGGCGCCGGCGAATGTTGTCGACCATCTCTACACACAAAGCGGCTTGTTTCTTGTTATGGTCGATATAGCTCAACGTACCGCTCGATGTCTTGCCGGCACCGCATTCCGTGGATTCGCGCTGTCCGTTGAACGTGTACACGCTGTGCACGTACATGCCGACGTCGCTAGGCAATTGGCCCTGCACGGGCGTCGCGATTGCGAGGTGCCCAGGAGGATGCGCTGCGTGCAACACGGCAAAGCCAACGTTCGCCTTCATGGCTGCGTTCAATACGGGCGGCAACTCGGCAAGTAGGTAGTACCCCGGCCTACTCGGATCACTTCAATGTGATAAGCTGAAGTTGCACGGTACACTGCAGTCGAGAAGGCACTCTTGGCCAAGGCTGCATCCACTTGCATGCACTCGAGCTCGTCTGGCAGCTCGGCTTCACTCACGATGCGCAGACTGGCCTCCCATCGGGCGCAGTAGGCCTCGATAGCCACGTCGTCGTTGGGTGGCGCCGGTGTCGGATGGGTAAGAAGTTTTCGGCGCTTGCGCTCTTGCACAGCGTCTTCGTCTTCATCGCTCTCTGTGTCGCTCTCAAACGACGTCATGGGGCGGACCTTGACGAGTGCTACGATGCATGAGCCCATTGCTGTGAGAGCTAGGCGACGTACTGGGAAAGCAGTCTTGGACGTGCGACACCAACCGCAGCACAGGTACCCCGGACGCCACAAGCGACGGCATTTTGGAGCCGGGCAGTCGCAGCATAAGCAGCGTGTCAGCGTCCGGGCTGTGGTTGGGGAAGGCGTAGCATGAGAGCTGCGCGTTTCCTTCGTTGTCCGGGACGAGGCCGGATAGGCTCGCACCGTTGGTCAAGCTAATGTAGAGATGCTTATGTATGGACGACAGTCAGCATCGAGGGCCGTCGCACCAGGTATCGGTCCATGCCGCCTCGCCGTCGTATCGGCGCAACGCCAGCATCATCGTCGAGTCCGCCATCGCACGCTTGACGTGATTGGGGGATTTATAGGAAAGTCCGCGAATCAGCGCGTGCGTGTATGGTTCGAAGCCGCCATTTCAACCAATCCATTCGGTCGCGGGAGGCCCTTGGAGTCCCTTGGAGTTGAAGCAACCGCAACGCGACACAATCCTCATTAAGATGCTCTTCGTTGGCAAGACAAACTAGATCTTGGTTCGCGATCAACGACCTATTGCTAGTCGCATCTACCGGCGCTCCTTGAAGTTTTTGAGTTCCGAGAGGCGGACGTAGCGGTGATAAATGATGGGGTTGAGCTGGCTCAGACGGTCGGGGTTCTGTGCAAAGCACACAAAGAGCGTCTTGACCGCAGTATTGAGCATCGCGGTTGCAGTCGAGCTCACCGAGTAGCCAACGACGAAGCTGAGCACGGTGCCGTACACTTGCAAGTGGGAGCCAAAGAGGACGAGACTGGCGAGCGTGCCCATGCAGCCGGCGCCACTGTTGGCAGCAAACAAGAGGAGACGGCTCGTCAAGTCGTCGTCGACCATGGCCTCGATACCGCATTCCTCAAAGAGGCTCCAGACCTCCGCAGCGGCCACGTAAAACGACTGCGAGTACGCCGCGACGTAGCTCAGCGTGTACTTGTGGTAGAGCTGCGTGAACGCATCGATGCGCGGTGCCAGCGGCAGCACGACGCCGCGAAGCCAGCGGTACGAGCCGTCGCGCTTCGCCATGCGCAACACGGTCCAAAAAAAGTGAGCGATGGGACTGCAAAGCGCGCCAAGGCAGACCGAGCCAAAGACCGACGTCATGGCCACGCGCGTGTAGTGCAAGACAATTGTGTTGGCAGATGGCGCGTTGTTCGTCTTGGGCTCCATCTCGATCGATGCCGTTCGAAGCGACGACCGAGGCGACGTGAGCACCATGGGCACGGTGGGCGACTCGGGCTGGTCGTCACCCCAGTGGTGGTACCAGTACATGACCGTGCCGGACACCACGACAGAGATGAGCGTCTTAAAGAAGTGCGACGTCCAGTAAAAGTGGAACAGTAGCCAAAGGAGGCCGATGGACCAGCCGTCGTCCTCGCCGACGTTCGAGAGAAGCTGGCAGCACCAATACGACCACATGCTTGAAACGAGGAGGATCACGCCCGAGACAGCGATCACGGCTGGTGACGCTTGCAGCATTTCGGCCACGAGCTCAAAGACGACGGCGACAAAGTCGAAGCCGAGCTTGTTCTTGCGCGTCCAAATAAAGTCCGAGAACGCGAGCGCAAGCACGCCAAGGCTCACAAAGAAGCCGGTCCACGTCGGGCTCACAAGGAGGACCAGCGCCATGGGCGCCATGCCGGCGAACGAAAGCGTCGTGGAGACGCGGATGTAGAGGTCTTTCGGCGCGGCAAAGAAGAACGCCACCCAGATGAGGCCGTAGATCGTGCCGACGATGACCATGGCGCCAATGTACGGGACACCGTCGGGCCGCGGTTGCGAGTACGTAGGGCTCGCGACGACCAGAATCATCGTGATGAGGCACTGCATGCCAAAGAGCGCGCCGTACATGACGTCCTTGTTCATTGGGCGCAGCGTCAGCACCGGCGGCGGCTTTACCGTCCTCTTCACTGAGCTCGAGTCCAATGGTATGAGCGACTGCAGGTCCCTTGTCGGCGACAGCGTGAGGTCTTCCATCTCGGCTTCGGTCGGGACCGACACGTCGTGCTCGACCTCGGGCAGCATCTCGTCGGGCTACGAGCGTTGTTTGGATTGGCTAAAATTCTATATCCGGATACTGTCAATATGCCGGATAGACAAGCGACAGCGCAGAGATGCTCGCGATACCGCGCGCGCCTGCGTCCATGCGCGGCGCGTCCTGGTTGCCAACGAGACCATCACTGACAACGCACGCAAGACTGTAGGTCCTTTTTATGCGATTGGAAGCGACTGGCGCAGAGTCGCCGCGCGGACGTCCGGGACGATGGCCCGTCTACAAGTTCTCGATTGCAACAGAGTCTCGCGAATGTGACCGAAGCCGCGTCAAAGGATTAGGCGCTATGGCCTACGAGCTTGGCCTACGTGCGTCATCACTTGGTGATAAGCGGCAGTTTCTCGCAGCGTTTCGCTGTTCCTGGTGGCTCTAATAACCGCCGGCAGGAGAGGACAACCGACTTCATGCAACGACGCTGCCACGTCGCTCCTGCCTACGTCCCGCGTGCGAGCATGTGAAACAGCAATCCGTGGTATAGGTTCCTATATATTGAGCAGCAAGAACTGGTTGCGGCGTCAGCGTTTGCAGTCGGGGCGATGATGGGCCGGCCGCCATCAACGGATCTTTCCTGGCGACTGGCCTCGATAATTTAATTATCAAGTCGAATAAAAATCGTGGTCCATGACGCCAGCGTTCTATGACCATCGTCTGTCAATTAAATGAAGGCATAGGATAAAAATATCGACGATCCGAATGACGGTCGCCCATCATTCTCGGCTGGGCCGCGAGAACCAGGTAACGACCAATCAGCGTCGCGGTCGACACTGTATCGACCAATCATAGGTGACCACTCTCCGACGTTTTGCTTGGCCGGTGAATTTTCTCACATCTGGAAGTCGCCCGAAAGCCCGTAAGTCGATGGCATATTCGCGATCCCAGCCTAGCCGACATGTCCGTAGGTCTCATGTACCACCACCGCAGCCGCGCCGCCACGCACAAGGGCGCTACGTCCCACTACCACATGAAGTACTCGGCCATGGAGCTCGAGGACGAGCTCATGGACAGCTACGCCTGCAACTACAACTTCGACCATGGCCACGCCGCGAGCCACCGCCAGGTTCAGACGTCGGCGACGGCAAGCGACGCGACTGCTGACTTGCAGATGCTCGTCACAGCGTTCCCAGAGGTCGATGCGGCGATCGTTCAAGACATCTTCATTGCCAAAAACTACGACGTTTGCAGCACTGCTGAAGCCTTGAGCGGTCTCATGGCCCCGGCGCCGGTCGTTACTGCCCCGTCCGACACGGACGACGACGACGACCAGTGGAGCTTTCACGACGATGCTGAAGACACTGCTTCCGTTGGCTCTCTTGACTGGGTCGTCGTGCAAGACGATTGGGATGTGGCTGACGACGGCGGCGCGCACCCCTCTTGTCGCTCGTACAGTGACGTGCTCGTCGCGCCGTTCGCTGGGCAAGGTGTCCCATTTGAGTTCTTTCCGCCGGCCAAGGCGTTGCGTGACGACGCGCCTGTCGTCACCACCCACAGCAGCAACATCGAGAAGGATGCATTCCAAGAAGTCAACGACTACTACAGCATCAAAGAGTATGGCCAGCGCCGCGCCCACCACGACCGTCTCCACCCCCGCAAGACCAAGGCCGCTAAAGCGCCATCGACGAAGAAGGGCAAGTAGGCCACCACCAGCCACCACCTGCCTGCGTGTACACTACGGTACTTAATATTTATTATGTGTACGTGTGTACACATACTCGACCGATGCCTCTTCAACTAATTCCAACTAATTCATAACTAATTTGAACATCAAATGCATGCTTCATTCTCTCCAACGGCCATTGCCAAGTACCGTCAATGATCAATGACCTCGACTTGTGTGATCGAGACCGAAAATCATTCGGAGCAGAAGACTCCAGTCGACGCAGAACGCCAATCTCAAGGCCCATTCTACCAGTACGGGTAGTATGATGAGGGCGTAGGCTACGCCCTCGTCGCAGTGTGTTGGGCTAATGTAGCTGTAGTTGGGACCCCGTAGACGATAGTGCGTGGTGTGTAGTACGGCCTGACGTCGCCTGCTCGGCCCTCACACGCTCAACGAGGCAATGACGGTGGCAGCGAGTCAACGACTCGTGTGCCCGGCTACGCTATGCTTTGGATGAGTGCGGTGGGCAGGAAGAAGACGAGGCGAATCATAAATACACGAGTGTATGCTGAGAGAATCATCATTCTATTGAGTACAATGACATCGCACTAGATCGCTTATTCCTCATCGGCTTCCTCATCCTTGTTGTTGTGGATGTTGAAGTAGCGGAGCTCGTACGTCGACTTGTCCGAGGCAATGACGTGGAGGTAGTCGCGGAGCTGCTGCTTCTTCAAGTACTTCTTGGTGAGGTACTTGAGGTAGCGCTTCGAGAACGGCGCGACGGCGGCGATGTGGAGCTTGGTCTTCTCACGCGAGATCGTGACGACGTCGCCGAGGACACCGGTCTTGCCGTTGACCTTGATGCGGTCGTGGAGGAACTTCTCGAACGAAGCCACGTCCAAGACCTGGTCCTCGACGGGCGTCGAGCAGTCGATCGTGAACTTGAGCAAGTTCTTCTTGCCAGTCTTGGGGGCGGTCTTGGTCTAAGACACACCAACGTCACAACCACGTTCATCGCACAAGGCGCCCGTCGCGTTGCATGCAGCATCCCAGTATCATCCCTCGGACCTCCTCTTCCCACCCTTCCATCACTCCGTGGCTACGAAGATGAGGAGGACTGGCGAAGAAGCCCGAGCAGAGAAGAGGACTCTGCAGCTAGCTCCGTTCGTCGTCATGAATAAGCACTTACAGCAGGGGCCATGTTTGATCTCAACAGCAAAGTTTGATAATAATCGCCTTCAGCAACGCTGCGCAGTCGGCACGCGCTATTGGCCACCCAACGCCGTCCCCTACACCTACGTATACAAACCCGCTGCTTGCAGGCTTCGACGGCATTTGATTGGCTATAGTACATTATTTTGAACATTCGGATATACTGTGAGGTCGGGCGGCCCCCCGAGAGGCTGCTAGCAGCGTGGTGCGGGTATCCCATCCTTGTTTTGACAATGGACGAGCGCACGATGAATCGGTTGTCGGATCCAGGGCACTGCCGAGTCAAGTAGAGGCGTACTAGCATTGACGAGTGAAGATTCAGTGGGTCGTCCATTCACCGAGCATGCTTGGCAGGTTGGACGTGGGATTGCGCCGACTACCGTGCACGGACAGTAGATCGTTGCTTGGTACTTGCTGTGTGGCGCTTGCAGTGTGTTCTAAAGCAGCGAGAGCATCGGAGGCAGAATTGCGCGCAATCTTGTGAAATAGTGTACGCTAAGACTATTTGCGTATGCTCCTAATTAGGATGCCAGACTGGTGGCGGGAAGTGGGTGCTGAAATTCGGATAATCCGAAATCGAGATGATTGGATAGGGGCTAGTGCTGTATGGTTATCCGGATCGGCCAGCCCTTGCGCATGAGCGCTCAAAATCTTGTTTCCGGGCTCGTATTACCTTAATTTGATTCAAGAAGATGCGTTACGTTGCTGCATATTTGTTGGTTGCGCTCTCGGGCAAGGACGAAGTCACGGCCGCCGATGTCAAGAACGTCTTGACCAAGGCCGGCGTTGAGATCGACGCTGCCCGCCTCGCCAAGCTCTTCGAAGACGTCGCCGACAAGAGCATCGACGAGATCATCGCCGCCGGCTCGAAGAAGCTCGCCTCGTTCGGTGGTGCCGCCCCGGCTGCCGCTGCTGCCCCCGCCGCTGGTGCCGCCGCTGCTGCCCCGGCCGCCAAGGAAGAGAAGAAGGAAGAAGAAGAGGCTGACCTCGGCGGTGGCATGGACATGTTCGGCGGTGGCTCGGACTACTAAGCATCCAACCCAACCATCAAGCACGCATGACGACCCAAGCGACTCTCACCGGCCACTTGGAATTTAGATAATGCAATGCAGGCAATGTGCCCATCTCATCCTCATTTTCTCTTGCCACGAACCTCCTACTGGATCGAGCACTTCTTGTCCGGCCGCCGCATGTCGGGCGCCGCGACATCCGGGTCGTTCTGGTCGTGGTTGATGATCGTTGCCTTGACAATCGGTGTCGTGATCTCAACTTCGGGGCGTGTCACAATGATGCCGGCGAGGTCGGCTGCAATTTGGAAAAACGTCGAGTTGACCTGGCGTGCGTTGTCATTCATTGACAGCATCTGATCCAACATACCTGGTCGCCCGTCTTGGCCGACATCGTGTAGCTCTTCATGTCGTTTTCATCGGCAAACTGCTTGTGCTTGGCAGCCTTGACCGTCCGTAGGTGGTTCATATCGCCTAGCACGCGCGCATGAGCTCCATCACAATTCGAGTCCTTTGTGTACATTTGTTGCCGCAGAGGCCAATGTAGGGCAGCTTCGAGTCCCCAAATGTGCGCTGCACAAGGCGTAACCAGTCCTCGAGGTTCTGGAAGCTTTCGTAGTTGGTGATGTCATATACGAGGAGGACGGCCTACGAGGAGCCTCGGTTTGGCGCTCCGTGCGTCGACGTGAACGTACGTGGGCGCCAAAAATGTAGTTTTTGAGCATCTTGCCGCCAATGGTTTGGCCACCAATGTCCCAAAGCTGAAGCGCGACTTGAACGTCACCTATGATTTGTCCCTCGCTATGAGTCTTCCTCTGGTGACAGCTGACGGACCTGGCAGGGCAAGACGCTTGAGGTAAAAGTCGAGGCCAATTGTTTGCTTGTAGACGTTGGAGAAGGTGTTCTCGGTGTGGCGCATCGCAATCGATGTCTTCCCGACAGCGCCGTCGCCAAGGATGATGACCTATCGTGTACAGATAGGGTCTTTGCGGGTATGACGGAGGGTGACCTTGAATTGGAGCTGCTCGAGCTCATGCTCACTCGCGTCCTTCTCTTCCGCCATTCTACGTGGTCGTGTAGCCCCTCTTTGTTTCGGCGATCCGTTTCGAACCCAATCCTGGATCTTGGAAACGGTCAAACCTTGGCCCATCAATGGCAGATCCTGCCAATTCGCTAACGTTAGGATGGATCTCGCGCTTCACGAGAACGCATGCCAAGAGTCCTCGATAAAAAGTTGTGCTTGACTCTCACGATACCAGTACACACAGATCTGAGTTGCGACGGAGCAAACGCATCGCGACCGTACAAAGTATGGATTTATTGCTGTTCGGGGTGCTCCTGAGTAGTCAACATACACGGCACCGCCCCCATGAGCAAACGCAGGACAGTCATCAAATGGCAATGACCTTCGGAGCGGGCACTTTACCGGTACACTGAAGTCACTCGATTAAAAGGTAGTATGGACGTCGCACAGCGTGCGATTCACCAGCGTGATGAGCGTCAGACACCCAGCTTTTGACTCCTCCCTACAAGATGCATCCTTTTCTTGCATTTGCTTCGGAGCAAGACCAAGCGCAATCGGCACGTCAAAGTCGTCGATCAAAGCAAATCGGATCTGCGCGAGCGACTGCGACAACTTCAACATGAATATAATGACTCGTGTTACAAATATCAAGTCAGTATTCGGCTTTTTATTTTATCAATGGTCGCTCGATGTTGAAGTTGCCGTTATCAAACCTGGGCGACGTTCCGCCCAAGGGCTGCTACAAAATCGACTGCTGCTGACGTCAAAATGCATTCTATTCTCATGCAAACTACCCCGTCGCGCGCTCTCGGGGATGAAGTCACCACTGGGCTCGTTGCTGTCATGCAGTCTCCTCTACCGACGTACCATGTACTAGTACCAGCACACTACGAGTAACGTCGAAGGCTGCTTGAGTTGGCGGTAACTTGTGCAAGAGGCTCCGCCGCACACCTGGAGGAGCGCGAGTCCTTGCGAATCTCTGTTCGCCTTCCCCAGGCTGCGTTCCTATGGCGATGGGCCGAATGACCATCCTGCCCAACCGTGCCACGTCACGCATTCGCAACCCATTTTGAATTCGGCCTTTTTTCGTGCACGCTGCCGCCGACCAGCAAGGCCTCGCACAAAATGCAGGACCGAGGACTGGTGGTCACAGCGCGGCCATGGATAAAATAAAGTGTTTTCACACAGCGAATGCATCATGCTCCCACTGGCCGCGCCCCCCACATCACTTCGAATCTGTCTCGAGTGGCAAGATTTGGCACTGGCAAAGCAGTTTGTCTGCGCGACGTGGCATTGCTCACGGGTGTCTCTGAGTCGTCTTTAGCAGCGCGAACCGAGCTTTCCACGGAACCTTCCTCCAACGTCGCAATGCCAAGCACTCGTGTGGCTTCTTCCGCCGCGCTCTTTGAGACTCGTACGACACCACGTCCACGTCCTCGCACAGAGACAAAGGCGCCAAGCTGCTATCATCCTGCCATCACCCTGCATAAAATCGGCGGCGACGAAGCATTTAAATAATGCATGGGCGTGTCGCAGGGGCGTGTGACGCCACGATTCTTTGGCGGTGTGCCATTGAAGAAATGGGATTCTCGTCGCTTGATTGGCTGAAAATCGGACCCAAAGTCAGCGAATCGCAAGCATCGGATCCTAGGCGAGCCGACTGTGGGGCTGATCTTCGTCAGTTGCCAATTTCCCTCGTCGAGCGTTTAGCATGAGCGGATTCGCTGCGTTTGAAGCCAAGATGGAGGCCGCCGGCCTCAGCCAGGCCGCGATCAAGGCCTTCGAGTACTCGTACGCGTCGCTCCTCAGCGGCGACTCGGGCACGATGCCCGAGACGTCGATCGAGAACGTCGCCGACCTTACGTACCTCGAGGGCCGCCCGGGCTCGATCCGCGAGTCGATCAAGGCCGATGCGAGCCTCCTCCAGAAGACGGTCGTGCTCAAGCTCAACGGCGGCCTTGGCACGAGCATGGGCCTCGACAAGGTCAAGAGCCTCCTCAACATCAAGGGCAGCGACAACTTTCTCGACATGACGGCCAAGCAGATCATTGAGATGCGCAAGAAGTACAACTCGAACGTGCGCTTCATCTTGATGAACAGCTTCAGCACGAGCGCCGACACGCTCGACTATTTGCAAAAGTATCCCGAGATTGTGAGCGACGTCGACCTTGAGCTCCTCCAGAACAAGGTGCCCAAGATTGACGTCACGACGATGCAGCCCGCTGAGTGGAAGCTCAACCCGTCCAAGGAATGGTGCCCGCCCGGCCACGGCGATCTCTACCCGTCGCTCCTCGGCTCGGGCAAGCTCGACAAGCTCCTCGCCCAAGGCTACAAGTACATGTTTGTCTCCAACTCGGACAACCTCGGCGCGACGCTCGACTTGGAGCTCCTCACGCACTTTGCGCAGTTGGACACGTCGTTCATGATGGAGTGCTGCGAGCGCACGGAGAACGACAAGAAGGGCGGCCACCTCGCCAAGCGTGTCTCGGATGGCCACCTCGTCTTGCGCGAGTCGGCGCAGTGCGACCCGGCCGACGAAGCCGAGTTCCAGAACATTGCCAAGCACCGCTACTTCAACACGAACAACTTGTGGATCCGCTTGGACAAGCTTGCGGAAGAGCTCCACCGCCAGGGCGGCCTCATCAAGCTCCCGATGATCCGCAACTCGAAGACGGTCGACCCCAAGGACGGCGACTCGCCGGCGGTCTTCCAGCTCGAGACGGCCATGGGCGCCGCCATTGAATGCTTTGACAACTCCACGGCGGTGTGCGTGCCCCGCACGCGCTTTGCGCCCGTCAAGAAGTGCGATGACTTGCTCTTGCTTCGCTCGGATGCGTACGTGGTCACGGACGACTACCGCCTCGTCTTGGCCCCCGAGCGCAACGGCAACGCGACCGTCATGGGCCTCGATGGCAAGAAGTTCAAGCTCGTCCAGCAGCTTGAGGCCGCGCTCCGTGGCAACGTCCCGTCGCTCATCAACTGCAACCGCCTCAAGATTACGGGCGATGTCGGCTTTGCGCCCGATGTTGTCTTTGAAGGTGACATTGCGATCGTCAACAACAGCAAGGAGCAAAAGACGGTGCTCAGCGGCACGTATCGCGACCAGACGATCGACTTGACGAGCCAGCCCGGCCTCGGCAAGCTCAAGGCGTCGGTCGTCTCGACGGCCCCGATCGAAGGCCAGAAGCCCGGCACATCGGGTCTCCGCAAGAAGACCAAGGCGTTTATGGCCGAGCACTACCTCAACAACTTTGTCCAGTCGACGTTTGACGCGCTTCCGTCCAAGGACCTCCACGGCGGCACCCTCGTCGTCTCGGGCGACGGCCGCTACTTCAACAAGGAGGCGATCCAGACGATCATCAAGATGGCGGTCGCCTCGGGCGTTGACCGCGTCTGGGTCGGCCAGAACGGTCTTCTTTCGACGCCGGCCGTGTCGGCGGTCATTCGCGAGCGCGAAGGCGGCGCAGTTGCGTTTGGCGCCTTCATCTTGACGGCGAGCCACAACCCGGGTGGCATTGACGAGGACTTTGGCATCAAGTACAACTGCGAGAACGGCGGCCCGGCCCCCGAGAAGCTCACGGACGAGATCTTCAACAACACCAAGGTCATTGCGTCGTACAAGATTGCCTCGAACTTTCCCAATGTGGATGTCTCGCGCGTCGGCGCCACGTGCGTCAAGTCGGACGATGGCAGCCGCACGGTGGTCGTCGAGGTCTTTGACGCGGCCGAGGACCACGTCGACTTGCTCAAGACCATCTTTGACTTCAAGGCCATCAAGGATCTGATTGCGCGCGACGACTTTTCGTTTGTGTACGACTGCATGAGCGGCGTCCAGGGCCCGTACGCCCACCGCGTGTTTGTCGACGAGCTCGGCGCGCCCGAGTCGAGCCTCCTCAACGCGGTGTCGAAGGAGGACTTTGGCGGCCACCACGCCGACCCGAACCTTACGTACGCGCACGAGCTCACGCACATTATGGGCGTCGACCCCAAGGGATCGGCGATCCACGGCCAGGCGCACAAGGTGCCGGCGTTTGGCGCGGCCTGCGACGGCGACGCTGACCGCAACATGATTCTCGGCTCGCGTTTCTTTGTGACGCCGTCCGACTCGCTCGCGGTCATTGCGGCCAACGCCAACGTGATCCCGTTCTTCCGCAAGAAGGGCGGTCTCCGCGGCGTCGCGCGCTCGATGCCGACGTCGGGCGCCGTCGACTTGGTGGCCAAGAAGCTCGGCATTTCGCTCTTTGAAGTGCCGACGGGCTGGAAGTTTTTCGGCAACCTCATGGACTCGAAGGAGGTGTACGGCAAGGAAGACTACACGCCGTTCATTTGCGGCGAGGAGAGCTTTGGTACGGGCTCCAACCACATTCGCGAGAAGGACGGCATGTGGGCCGTCCTCGCGTGGCTCTCGATCCTCGCGGCCAAGAACACACCGGGCGCGCCGCTCGTCTCGGTCGAGGACATTGTCGTCAACCACTGGAAGACGTATGGCCGCAACTACTATTGCCGCTACGACTATGAAGGCGTCGACAAGGCGCAGGCCGAGAAGATGATGGCGGCCATGGTGGCCACCAACAAGGCTGGCGAGAGCCTGAACGGCTTTACGCTCGCGACCAACGACGAGTTTACGTACCACGACCCCGTCGACGGCAGCATCTCGCGCAACCAGGGCATCCGCTTTATCTTTACGGACGGCTCGCGCGTCATCTTCCGCCTCTCGGGCACGGGTGTCGCCGGTGCGACCGTCCGCATGTACATTGAAAAGTACGAGCCGGCCTCGGGCAACCTCGCGCAGTCGGCGGCCGACGCGCTCCGTCCGCTGATTGCCGCGGGCTTGACGCTCTCGGCCCTCGAAGCGTACACGGGCCGCAAGGAACCCACCGTGATCACGTAAATCGCGTAAAGCGGTTAAATATATGTTATGCACACGCACACTTCGCATCTCCTAGGCGTCCGTGTCGGAGAGGAACTCGTCGTCGCCAGCGTACACGCCTTGGTCTTGGTCTATCGCTTCATCGGCTTCGTACGACTCGTTGTCGTCCCATGCGCCCTCGGAGCGAGGAGTGTCTGGGAGCAGTGCCTCTTCGGACACTAGCACGTCTGCCGGCGGTGGGTCGGGGGACGCTGCGGGAACGGGTGCTGACACGTGCTCCGTGACGCTGTCGCTACTGCTTCTGGCCGTGTCATGGTTGCTTTGAGTCGTGCCTTGGTTGCTTCTGGCCGTGTCGTCGCTGGTTTCAGCCAGCCCATTCCAGATGATTGCAGTGTCGTTGTCGATATTGGCGTCCGCACGCGCATATCGGGTATCGTCGAGGCTTGCATATGCGTCCAAAGCGCCATGAGAGTGGCTGTCGCGTGACGGTGGAGCGTCAAGAAAGGCTTCTTGCTCCGCGTCGTGGAGTGCCGAGTGCTTCGAGTCCAGCGACAATGGCATGACTCTTGGCGTTGACATGGGAGAGATGGTGCGCGGTGTCGCGTCTCGAGATGCTGATGTTCTGTCTACGCTTGGCGTCTCGGCGCGAGAAGGTGGCTCGTCGATGCGAGGCCGTTCCAGGTTCCAACTGACAACTTGAGCCAGTGGCGGCGCATCGAGGTCTTGACTTTGTTCGTCGTGGGTCTCACTGGTGCGACCCGAATGCGGTCGTTGGACTGCGCAGCCGTCGTTGAAGAAGAGCACGTCGTCGTCCTGCTTGGTGGTGCGCGCCTTACTTTTGGCAGACGATGCTCGCTCTTCTGGAATCGGCGCGGGCTTGGCGCGCGGTCGCAGCGGGCTCTTGGTTGACGTTTTGCTCTACGTCGCCATGTAGAAACGTGTTGTCGGACGTTGGTGTACCGAGACCGGTGGCACCATCTTGGTCGACGGCTTGCGTAGCGTGACCGACTTGCGTGCCTCGGTGGGATCCCACGGCTGCGACCGTTGGCTCAGCGAGTCGCGTCGCTTGACCGAGAGGTAGTTGATGACGTTGAGCGTCGTCGGGTCCTCCGTCTTGGGCAGCGCGAGTTTGTACACCACGACAAAGTCATTCTCGAGGTCGTCGTCGTTCGGTTGCTCTCGCCGCTCGCGCGTTGAGCGCTGTTCCTACGTCGACGCAACACGCTCCATCGACCGTGCATTGCGCCTTTGTCGTTGACGTACATGCACGAGATCGCGGTGCTCTTGAAGCCGCGCGGCGAGCCGAGCCGCGAGCTTGGACCGCGCTGGTGCCTCGGGCACTGGCTTTGGTGCTGGCTGTAGCGCCTCAAACTCCATAAAGTGCGCAAATGGATCGGGCTGCTCGAGTATCGGCGGCGGAACTTCAACGATAGCCACATGCGGTGCTGGCTCGGGCATCGCGTACAGCTCTCGCAGCAACGAGAGGTCGCCATCGCGAAGTCGCGCTTGCTTGACACTTTGCTTGACGTGGTGGCACTTGAGCTAGACAGAGCCATGCAGCGACCTTGCTGTTGCAAGGGAGAACCGTACCGCCACGTTGACGTACGGGTATACGTGCAAGAGAAGGACAACGTGGGCAATGTCGTGGAGACTCACACTATGCAGCTTGAGCTGGTCGATGGACCGGATCGCTTGCGAGCTTGGATGCACGAGCTCGTGGACTGCGGCGACGTTGTGTACCCACATGCGTAGCGCGGCCCCAACGACGGACCGTCGTTCGATCGCGGCCATCGAAAACGTGGCTTGGCCGCAATGCAAATAAAGCAGTGCGAGCGACCTACGTACACCCACGAGCAAACTGTTAGCTGCCATTTGAAATCAAACGAAAAGACCGAGGGTCGAGGTCCGCGATCGTGACGGCTTGGAGCGTCTCGACGAGCGAGTCTTGAAAGACGCTTCGCACAATCGTCCATGGCAGCCAGCGCCAGCGGTCCACGAGCTGGACCGTCGACGGCGTCTCGAGCGCGACAATCTTGTAGAGCACCGAGGCAAGAATGTAAATCTCGGGCGTGGGTTTGACCCAGAAGCGCAGTTGCTGGAGCGAGTCGGCACGGTACGCGCTCTGGCTGTGCAGCTGGGTCATGTAGCGCTGGCTTTCCATCGTAGCCCTAAGACACTTTGGGTACAACCGTAGTAGACATAATGGGAATGTATACTGGTGGCTCTCAATCTCGGGGGTCGCCGAGAGCGAAGCAACGAGGTTGTCCATGCGCGTCGCAATCTCATCTTGGTTTGCAATATATGCGACGGGCAAGCTAGATAGCCGCGTGGATGCCCAGCGGCGATAAGAAGGCACTCACCTCGGGTGGAGAAACACGGGCGGCGACTTCTTCTTGCGCTTCTTCATGGACGGCGTTGCAGCGCGGCGCTTGGCGGTGAGGAGCTTGACACGCTCGATGGCCTCGAGGTGGCTCTGAACGTTCGCCAGCCGAATGGTTTCGACCTGCTTGACGAGCTCGCGTTGGGCCGCTTGGTCTCTCTACGCGCTGCCTCGCATCATGAACCACGCAGGCAATCAAGGGTACGGCGAGTGCTTCGCTTCGGGCTGCACGCTCTTGCGATTTGACGCGCTTCCATTCGTCAAACGACGCTTCACTCTACGCGTTTTTGAGTTGAGTCGAGCACATGTCGCAACAACCTGCGCTTTGAGCTTGGCTTTTTTGAGCTCGGCTTGCTCGGCCTCGCGCACCTTGGCGCGTTCCTTGGCCTTCTCTTCTCTAATGCGCTCGTTCTTCTCGTCGCACCATGCGCGCCAGCACGCCTAATGATATCTCGTTCGAGAACAGGTCGTCGCGAATGCCGACCTCGCCGTCGTCGAGCTTCTTCTTGCGCATGCGTGTTTCGTCGTCCTTGGAGACCGAGAGAGGCCGCCTGCATAGACACTTGTTATATCGACGACTCCTCACAGGTGCGCGTACAGCTGCTTGGTGCTTACGCCTTTCCGGAGACGCGGCGCCTCGCCCGCCGACGTTCGTGGCCGGAGGTCCTATGCAGAGCGAGCGTATTCATCAACCTGCGGCTAGCTTTGGAGCGTACAGGCTGGCTCTGAGCCACCATGAGGTCGCGCTCCAGGCTCGAGAGCCACACCGCGTTCATCGGGTCGGTAACTTCGAACTTCGCCGGTTCACGCGGAAACGGTTGCAGAACGGGCAGTTCGGGATGCAAGAGCCGCCAAAGGAGGACGCGTCGGCGGCGACCGAGCCCGTGGGCCCAGGCCCGCCGCCCGGCGATGATGACGGAGACAACAACAAGGACGACGAGGACGAATCCTACGACTCGTATGACTCGCACGACGAGCTGTCCGATAGAGGAAGCCACAAGCCCCCCAGCGGCGTCGACAAGATTGCGCGAGGGCTCATGCTAAGCGACGATGACGACGACGATGGGCAGCACGTTTCCGCGTACATGAGTCGCCAAGCCGAGCGCGCTGAGGTCACGGGGCTCTCGCCTATGGAAGAGATCAAGCTGGCGCAAGGCGAGCTTGCGGCCAAAGCTGCGCAGTCCGAGACGCACGACGACCACCCCCACGCGCTCCCGCACAAGCGACAGCTCTGGCGTGTCGTCAAGACGTCCGTGCTTCTCAGCTCAACGCAAACGCAAAATCACATCTTGCCGGCAGCCGTCACCGTCGACCAAGAAGTCAAGCGCATCGCAAAAGACTTGGAACACGACGTGGACAAGATGACGGCGGGTGCGTCATAACGAGCCAGAACCGAGGCGAATACCTCGCTTTATGTAGCGCAAGCTCGCAACTTTGTCGAGAGCGTGGCCAAAAGCGAGACCATCATGAAGTCGCGCCAAGACGACAAGACGGCCAAGCGGATCCCGTGGTACCTCATCAACCCCAGCGGCCGCTTTCGAATTCAATGGGACGTGCTCAGCGTCGTGCTCATTATCTGTACGACGTGATGGCCTTCGCTTGGCTCTTGTCGACTCATGGGAAAACTAGATAACGGGTTTTACATTCCGGTGCCTGCAGTCTCAGGTTGCGCATCAACTGAAGCCACATGTTTGTCATGTAGCTCTCGCTTGCGTTTGGGCGAGACAGCGCCTACCCGATCATCACGCAGCTCGACCAGGCGCAATGGGCCTTTAGCCTCCTCTACTTGGCCGACGTCGTACGTCGCTTGCTCAACTCGATGCCCTATCCACAGCGCGTCTCCACTGCTAGATTGTCAACTTTTTCTCAGCCTACGAAACGCGCGGCAAGATTGAGATGCGCTGGCCCGTGATCATTTTCAACTATTTAAGAACCTGGTGCTTTGCGACACTTCCGACGCGCTCGTATGCTATACGTATCATCTAGGTTCCTCGTCGATAGTCTCGCGGCGTTCCCGTTCGACATTGTGTTGTCCCCGTCCGAGGCCTCGACAGGGATGTTTCAAATTCTTCGGCTCCTCAAGCTCTTTCGCATGTTGAGCTTCATGCGCATTCTGCACCGGTAGTTGTATATGCACCGTCCAACACGCGGGCTTGACTCGATTCTAGACTCGAGTATGTGCTTTTGATCCGCTCCAACGTGAGCAGCCTCTTGAAGTTTTGCCTCCTCGTCTTCTTGACGTCCCACTGGTTCAGGTCGATGATCCACAGCGTTCACGTGCGAATGCCAACGCGTTTTGCGTAGCTGCTTCTTCTACTACATCTCGTACGACAACCCCACGGGCTGGGTCAGCAATCAAAAGCTCCAAAACGACACGCTCTATGCGAAATACGGTGCGGTCGCGGCGGTGTTTGTCAAGTCTCATCGTGTCTAGTCAATGCCTTCTACTGGTCCATCATGACCATGTATGGCACTTGTCTTTGAAAATGTGGATGCTGATATTGTCATGTGTATGTAGGACCACAGTTGGCTACGGCGACGGTGCGCTGGCCTTGATGACGCATCGATACGATTCACATCGCTGGGTCTAGTGTGCGCCGGCAACACGCAAGAGCGGGCGTTTGCTATCTTTGCCATGGTCATTGGCGCGTGGATTTTTGCCTACGGCATCACCAACGTACTAAGCTCTACATAGTGTTTGCCTGCGATTCGGCGCGTAGGTGGTCGCCACGGTGGCCAATTTGAACCCAAGCGACACGTGTTTCCAGCGCAAGATGGTAGACAACCACCCTTTTTTATTTTGGAAAAACACCATGTCGTAGGACGTTGTGAACGCGTACATGGACGTACGTCGTACTGTGTTGTCGATGCATATAGACTGTGGACCTAGCGCCGCGATCTTCCCATGATGCTTCGCAGCGAAATTCGCGAATTTCTTCTCAACGCTCGCCTCTCAACCGATAGCAAGCTCAAAAATGTAAGAAATAGGGCTGATACGCATGGGGAATATCCCCTTTTTCCATAGGAAAGCAAGATCCTCGGCGAGCTCTCGGCACTGCTTCGCTCCAAGATTGCGCTCGCTATCAACGACAGCGTTCTCAACAAGATGCCATTCTTCGAAGGCGCCGACCACAATTTTCTCATGGAGCTCGCGCTCTCGATGAAGATGGTGTGCTTCCCGCCCCACGAAGACGTGATCATCGAAGGCGAGATTGGCGAAGAGATGTTTTTCATCTTTCGCGGTGCCGTCGAAGTGCTTCAAAGTGCGCAACAAATCTGCGTCCTTGGTGAACAACAGTACTTTGGTACACACACTCTCGACTTGATACCTTGATAGAATACAACATGTAGGCGAAATGGCGATTCTCAACGCCAACTGCCTTCGCACCGCGACCGTGCGAACACTGTGCTTTAGTGAGCTCCGGATGCTGACGCGCCAAAAGTTTCTCTTGGCGCTCACGCACTTTCCGGCGATGCGCCAGCGGATCGCCCACATTGTACACAGCCGCGATCAGCAGTCGGCGCGCAAGTCCATCTCGCGCGTCCGACCGTCCGTGGCGCCGGGCTCGGTCCTCGAGAAGATGGCCGTGTCGATTGCACGAGAAAGCGGCCTCTTTGATCCGTCGGGCGACGGGAAGATCGTCGGGTCGACGCTCCAGCGCATTTCCCAAATGGACATCAAGACGCAGGAAGTCCAGGACGGCCATTCAAATCTCGAGGCCGTGATCCAGCGCCTCGTCGAAACACAAGACATGCTCGTCGTTGAGCTCGGCCGCCTTGAAGAAAAAATGGAGCAGCGAATAGCACGATAGTGTACAGTTTGGAACACGACCATATTTAGCCGCTGCCTTTTTATATCGGTTTCGCACACAAGCTATTCTGGTTTCGACAAGGAACCGAGCGCTCTAGCAAGGCCAGCTGGCAACAGAGCGCAGACCATGTCGCTGCGCGGACGAAGGAGCTTTTCGTCGCCACCCATGAAACACGACGACGGCGATGATCTGATGTCCGACATGCCACTGCGCACGGTGCGGTCGTTTGACGGAACCCTCACGGGCCTTCCGCCGCTTGGAACGGACGACCTCACGCTCCGACGTGACATTGGCATCCCCATGGACAAGTACGACGAGGAAGACGCCGAGGCAAAGATCGAAGAAGGCATGACGCCATCGCCCGCCAAGGCCTCGGTCGTCCCGTCGGCCTACATGGTTCGGCAGGCGCAGAAGGACCACATCGTCGGGCTCTCGCCCATCGAAGAGCTCAAGATTGTTCAAGGCGAGTTCCAAGCGCGCGCTGCGTCCAAGTACCCACGTCTGAGCCTCTCGTCGCGGCTCTCGTCGCGCTTCTCGACGTCGATCAAGCGGGACGCGCCCCGCATAAAGGAGCGACTTCACGTGCCGTTTCTGGGCCGCAAACGCATCGTGCCCATGCCGCGCGGGAGTGAGGTCTTTCCGGACGCCGAATTTCGCAAGATCAAGCAGACACTCCACAAGGACGTCGAGTCGATGACCCCCGGTACGCCTGTGATAGATCATCGATATATCGATTCACGTGGTGGCGTAGAGCAAGCGCTGAATTTTGTCAACGACGCGGCCAACACGGAGTTTATCTTGCGCAAACAGGCCGTCAAGTCCCAAACGCGGTCCTTGCCGTGGTTCATGCTGCACCCGACGGGCAAGCTGCGCGTTCGCTGGGACGTGGTGACGCTCTTCTTGCTTATTTGTACGAATGGATTGCGTCCAAGGCGGCTCCTATCACTGCGTTAGATACGTCCGTGTACACGCCCATGGCACTGGCGTTCACGGCCAACATTGTGCAGTCGGACTTTTTCCCCATGTTTGATTGGATCGTCGACGGCTTCTTCTGCGTCGATGTGGTGCGTCATAAGATGCGTGCGGGATATTGAGCAACAATATTGTCTGCGTGTAGGGACTCAATTTTATCACGGCCTTTGAAATCAAGGGCATTCTCGAGTCGCGGAGTCGGCACATTGTCGTGCATTATCTTCAGAGCTGGTGCGCGACGCAAAAATCATGGCTAAACGAACGGTGGCCATCGCTGTAGGTTTCTCATTGACGCGGCCAGCGCGTTTCCGTATACGCTCCTACTCGACCATGCGATCGAGAACCCGTCCAAACGACTGCGGCAGATCTTTCAGCTCGCCAAAGTGCTGCGTGTGACGCGTGCGCGCCGCGCGCTACGGCGGTACGTCACAACCTATCTACGATATGTCTGCAGGACATGATGCTGCGTTAGACTCGACTATTCGATTCTCGTGCGGTCGACGATCAGCAGCCTCATCAAGTTCTTCATCCTTGTCATGGTCACCTCCCATTGGTTCAGGTACACGACTCCTCGGATGCCGAGAGGTGATGAGCTTCGCGTCATATCAGCTGCTTCTTCTTTGGCATGTCGAACGGTGACGACACTGGCTGGGTCGCCAAACAAAATCTGAATGCGTCCTCGCTCTACGCGCAATATGGTACCTCCTTGAGAGAGACGGCTTTTGATTATGGCCACACTAGTGAGCTCGTTTTACTGGTCCATCATGACCATGTACGTCGTGTGCCATGTCGAATGACGAGGTGACTCATGACGTTCTTGACGGATAGGACAACGGTTGGATACGGAGACGGTGCGGCTATCTTTTGAGCGAGGCTGCAGTACGATGCCGATCCATGTAGTGACGGGCCAAAACACGAACGAACGCCTCTTCAGTATCTTTGCCATGATCAACGGCGCGTGGATCTTCGCCTACGGCATTACCAACGTATGTTTTGAAAAAACTCCCGTTTCTGCAGTTTCTACGTTAGGTTGTCGCAATGGTGTCCAACCTTAACAGCACCGACACTCAGTTTCAGCAAAAAATGGTACAGATTTATAAAGTATCACTGTATCGGTATGACAATGGACCACCTTTCGTAGGATCGCATCAACGCCTACATGGAGGTATTTAGACCGTTTACAGATCCCATACACGAGCACTCTAGGCGCGGGACTTGCCGTTGGAACTACGCTCGGAAATCCGCGAGTTCTTCTTCAATACGCGCCTCAGTGCCGATAGCAAGCTACGCAACGTACGACGTCGTCTCGCATCAGACGCAGTTGCAAGCTCTATTGTAGGAAAGCAAGATCCTCGGCGAGCTCTCGGCGCTGCTTCGCTCCAAGATTGCGCTCGCTATCAACGACAGCGTTCTCAACAAGATGCCATTCTTCGAAGGCGCCGACCACAATTTTCTCATGGAGCTCGCGCTCTCGATGAAGATGGTGTGCTTCCCGCCCAACGAAGACGTGATCATCGAAGGCGAGATTGGCGAAGAGATGTTTTTCATCTTTCGCGGCGCTGTCGAAGTCGTACAAGGAGGTCGGCAGATTGCTGTCCTCGGCGAACAACAGTACTTTGGTACACCCTCTCGACTTGATACCTTGATAGGATACGGACATGTAGGCGAAATGGCCATTTTGAACCGCAACTGCTTACGCATTGCGACCGTCGTCACGCTCTGCTTTTGTGAACTCCGGATGCTGACGCGGGAAAAGTTTCTCTTGGCACTCACACACTACCCGAGCATGCGCCACCGCATCGCCAAATTCGTCCACAAGCGCAACCAAATGGCCAAATTGGCCAAGGCGAACGGAGACGGCAATCCATCGATGAACCGAAAAGTACGCAAATCTCCAAGCTTTTCTTTGGTGCTAAAGTGCCGGGTAGCGGTCGGTCTCGCGCCTCGATCGCGTCGTTTCAGCGTTTATGGACAAGTCCACCACGTCCCTCACGACTGTGGCGCCCGTACCCCCCGACGAAAACGGTGCTCTTTCTCGATCGAATTCAACGGGCTTAAAGGAACGACTAGACTTGCAATCGGGCTTGGCGGGCAAAGTTACGCCGCCCAGCAGGCAAGGCAGTGCACGGCGCCTGCCTCTTTCTCCCAACCAAGGAGGCAGCACGCGCAACCTCTTCAATACCGTTGGCGGGAGCTCGCGCAATTTGCTCGGTCCCAGCAGTGGTAGCACGCGCAACCTGCTCGGAGGTGGCAGCTCGCGCCACCTCTTGGGTCAAAATAGCGGCAGCACCCGAAATCTACTCGTTCGGACAAGCAACGACAGTACGCGCAACCTGCTGGCGGGCTTGGGCTCGAGCGCCCGCAAACTCGTGCCGGACGCGGACAGCCGCACCAATAGCGTGGCGGACTCGAGCATGAAGAGCCTCGGTGGTGGCTTTGACGCGAGTGCGCGCAACCTCCTCGACCCGACCGAGCGAGATGAGATGTCCACGATGCGCCGTATCACGAGCCTCGACATTATGCACCGCGAGGAGCAGCATATGGTCTCGGTCACCGAGCGCGTGAAGCGCACAATGACGACGGTGACGAGCAACCAAGACACGCTCGTGAATGAGATTGCGCAGCTGCACCAAAAGTTTGGCGCTGCTCAAAAGGAGCACCAAAACACCAAGCACGAGCTGGCGCTGTACAAGGCGATTTACGGTGAAATTGCCCTCGCAATGCAACACGCGCAGAAGCCGTCGGCTGGCTCCCGCCGCAACTCGATCGTCGACAACGTGGCCAAGAGCCTCCAAAAGAACGTGCATGCGGCGTCGCAGCCCGAGCTCTCCAAGCTTGGTCACTCGTCAATCGCGCAGTCGACGATCCAAGGCGTACACTTCAAGGACCTGGGGCACCACGTGCGGCCGGTGGCGCTGCCCCCACCCAAGAAGAAGGCGAGACCGCAGATCACGCGGGCCAAGACGACGATCGAGCTCATGGACCGCGACTTGCCGCTCGACGACGAGTTTGAACGCATCATGAACGACTTACTGCATTAATCCTCAGTAACACAAGTCGCGACGCTCGGACAGTGGCGGACGACGACAGATTGGAATACGGAGAGCGCTCTATTACATCATGTTGTTGCTCTCGTCCGGGATCTTGACGACCATCTTGTCCATGTCCTTTGTGACCTTGACCTGGCAGCCAAGGCGCGACGTGTCGGTCAAGCCCCATGCCAAGTCGAGCATGTCTTCTTCTTCTTCGCAGATCGCGGGCAACGTCGCAAAGATCGTCGGATCAAAGACGCAATGGCACGTCGAGCACGCGAGTTCGCCGCCGCAAGCGCCCTCGAGCTCAATGTCGTTGGCGTGGGCAATGTCCAAGATGGTCTCGCCGACTGCGGTTGTCACATCCTTCTTGGTGCCATCGGCTTCGATAAAGGTAAAGCTGATCTTGTCCGTGGACATGCTACGGGCGCTCCACGGAGCGGCCATCATGGCGCGGGCCGACGGAGCCATGCTCATCTTGCAGGCGCGGGCCATCGGAGCCAAGGCGCGGAGGTGAAGGCGGCCGATCATCGTGGACGTGGAAATTGCAGTGACCTTCCTACCATTGGACGACGTCCTTAATCGAGCACGTCGTCGTTCCGTTTAAAGTCCGGTTCAAGTGCTACATTTCATATGGCGCTTTCTATAATTCCTTAGGTACGACTTGAAGTACGAGCCAATACAAAAGGTAAGACGATCGGAGCGTCTGTACTAAAGCGTACTTGTGCGGGTCGCTGTTCGCGCCCAAATCTCAAGCGATCTTTCATTCCCGAATCCAACTTAGCCAAGAAGACAAGGACGATGAGCGCTGCTATGAAGAAGTACCGCGACGGACCAAGGAGCGATGCTTCATGGATGCTTCGTAGGGAGAAGATCAGCAAGAAGGCTCTGAAGGAGCAGCAGGCCAAGGAAGCCGAGCCGGCCCCCGTCGTCATTGAGCCAGCGATCGTGAGCGACAACGAGGAAGACCATGAGGAAGAAGCGCTCTCCTACGATCGCATCGAGGTCCTCCAAGATGCAGGGATCAACGCCACGGACATTGCCAAGCTCAAGGAAGATGGCTTCGCGACCGTTGGCCAACTCTTCCAAGTCTCCATGAAGCGATTGCTCCAAGTCAAGGGCGTGAGTGAAGCCAAGGCAGAGAAACTCATCCAGGCAGGGCGCAAGGTAACTGGCGCTCTCTCGATGCTCACGCACTCATCTGCGTCTAGATCATTGGCGAACGAAGCGGGTTCATTTCGGCCAGTGCACTCCTCATCAACAACAAGCAGAAATACTTTATCACGACGGGATCCAAGCGTACGACGATTGTTGCCACAAGTGAGAGTATGACCGTGTGATGTAGAGTTCGACATGCTTCTTGGCGGCGGGATCGAGACCATGTCCGTGACCGAGGTATCGTCGTTCCCCATTGACCATACATGCCCAAAGTTCCTGCAGGTCCACGGCGAATTCCGAACGGGAAAGACCCAGTTGTGCCACACGGTATCCAAGCCCGGCAAGGATGAGTGTCTTCTTAGGTTTTGCATTGCAATAGCTCTGTGTGACAGCCCAGCTTCCGCGCTCCCAAGGGGGCGGCGCTGGGAAAGTGGCTATCGTGGACACGGAAGGATCCTTCCGTCCGGTGCGTGAAGACGCGACTTTCGGCTGTGGTCGTTCACACCTCCATTGACAGCAACGAGTGGCCGAGATTGCCAAGACGCGATACGATCTCGATCCGAAGGACGTTTTGGACAATATCATAGTCGCCAGGTAAAAGTCTGGATGAGTTTTGTCAAGTGAACTCATACTGCAATCAACAGAGCGCACAGCCACGACGCGCAGATGGACATGGTCACCAAGCTTGGCGTTCTTTTCGCGGTGCAGTTTGTAAAGTCTATGAAGTCGCCATCTCATAGAGTGGGATGTCAACCAGGATCCTGATCGCGGTCCGTTCCGGCTTCTCATCGTGGACTCGATCACAGCCCTCTTCCGCACGGACTTCTCGGGGCGGTACAACTTTATACCTCAATCGATCGGATCCCGGATTTATGTGCTCACTTCCTTCAGGGGTGAATTAAGCGAGCGCCAACAGCGCTTGAACGTGCACCTGCAGCGACTTGTCAAGCACGCAGAGGTACTCTAGACACATGATGCCAATGTGCTGATTGATGCACAGGAGTTCAACGTCGCCGTGCTCGTCGTGAACCAAGTCATGGCAGATCCGGGTGCTAATGCTATGTTTGGCCCTGTGATCAAGCCCGTCGGTGGACACGTGATTTCCCACGCTTGCCACACCCGTGTCTTGGTAAGCGCCGCACCGCGAACCTCAAGGACGTCATTTTGATGCACTGCATTCCCCATTTTAGATGAAGAAGGGCCGCGGTGACAATCGCATCTGGTACTGTGGTGGCTTTCTCGCGTGTTGTCAACTGAGTGCCATCGATTGCGTAGCAAAGTCATCGACAGTCCGTGCATGCCCGAAGCCGAGTGCACGATTCAACTGACCTCTGGAGGCGTTAGCGACGCGGATGACTAGCCAATCGCTCCATGCACTTTGACATTAGAGTGTCGGCTTGGATAATGCATATCGATTGCATACGCCGTCTTGCGCTCATGCACCTCCGTGCTGCTTGGTCACCGTCATCATGTTGAAGACGCGCAGCAAAAAAGCACCGCGCCCGAATTCCAACACTCGGAAGGGCGTCCTTGTCGTTCTCGAAAAATCGGATACGGTATGCATTAAATATCGCCTCTCCTTCACGATCCAAATTTACTATTTCAGAGCATAGGGAATAAATCAATACAAATGGCAAGGTACGACATATCGGCACAAAATATTTGGCTTTTCCTCACGAAAAAATACGAAGGAAATGCAATGGCTCATTTTTTTGGAAGACGGTCAATTTCTGAAAGCCACAGGCCGTCGACGTTCAAGATGGCCGCGAGATCGTTGCTCCGCATGAGCCTCTGGCAACAGTCGCTCAACCGGCTGCCGCATGCGTCACAGAACACGCTCATGACATCCGAGCACCACCTCGGCGCAAGCCTCCGCAGCGGCGGCCTCCTCGGCCCGCGCCGCAACTTTTTCAGCTTCTCGCGCTCGGGCAACAACAAGAAGCTCCTGAAGCGCATGGAGCAGGATGCCAACGCGTACCCAGAGGACGCACAGCGCCAGCTCAAGTTTCTGCAAGCGCTCAACAAAGACTACCCGTCGCTCGTGATTCGCCGCGTTGAGGAAGGCCGCTTTGTGCTCTCGCAGGAAGCGTACCGAGAGTACATCAAGGCGCTCGTGGCGACCAACCGCATCGACTCGATGGACACCAACATGCTCTTCTCGCGCATGCAAGCTGCTGCGCCGCTGAACCCGCTTGCAGCTCCTTCAAGCTTTGCCAGCCTCGGTGCTGTCTCGATGGCCTCGGACATGGCGGCGTCGTCGGCTGTCGGCTCGACGGGCCTCTCCCCGATCAAGCCCATGTATGTCTCAATGGTCGATGGTGGCTTCAAGAAGAACATGTGGCGTACGGCCCGCGTTATCGCGCTTGGCTTCATGGCCATCTCGGCGATGACAGCGCTGATTGAAGAGAAGGGCCTTGGCGGCGTCGGTGTCAAGTCCAAGGTCACGGCCGCTATTGGTAGCGACAAGAAGTTTTCCGACGTCAAGGGCGTCGACGAAGCCAAGGAAGAGCTGGAGGAAATCGTGCAGTACCTCAAGGTACAAGCCTCCCATTCGATGGTGCAGTCTCTCATGGCCGTTGTAGGACCCAGACAAATTCACGCGCTTGGGCGGCAACTTGCCAAAGGGCGTCCTCCTCATGGGCCCACCCGGTACTGGTAAGACGCTCTTGGCCCGTGCGATTGCTGGCGAGGTACACGCTTTTGATTGAACCAAGTCACGCTGAGCTCTCCTTTTTAGGCGGGCGTCCCGTTCTTCTACTCGTCGGGTGCTGAATTTGAGGAGATGTACGTCGGTGTTGGCGCTCGCCGCGTCCGCGACCTCTTTGACGCGGCCAAGAAGAAGGTAGTTTCGCGCCTGTTGCATCAATATGCAATTATAACACCCGGGTTAGGGCCCGTGCATTGTCTTTATCGACGAAATCGATGCGATCGGTGGCACGCGCCATCTCAAGGAGCAGTCGGCGCTCAAGATGACGTTGAATCAGCTTCTCGTTGAGATGGACGGCTTTGACCAGAACAAGGGTATCATCGTCATTGGCGCGACCAACTTTCCCGAGTCGCTCGACAGCGCCTTGACACGTCCCGGTCGCTTTGACCGGTAGGGCCTTCCATCCATCATAGTAGATACGTATGCATCATGTAGACATGTGACGGTGCCGTTGCCCGACATTGCTGGCCGCCGCGACATTCTGGAGCTCTACACCAAGAAGATTCCGCTTGGGAACGACGTGGATCTCAACATCCTCGCGCGCGCGACGCCAGGTATGTCGGGCGCCGAGCTCTCCAACCTCGTGAACGAAGCGACGCTCCGATCGTCGTTCCTCAACAAGACGGTCGTCGACATGGCGGCCTTTGAGTTTGCCAAGGACAAGATCCTCATGGGCGCCGAGCGCAAGTCGGCGCTCATCTCACCCGAGTCGGCGCGTCTCACCGCGTACCACGAAGGCGGCCACGCGCTCGTCGCGATAAAGACGCCCGGTGCGCACCCCGTGTACAAGGCGACGATCATGCCACGCGGGAATGCGCTCGGCATGGTCTCGCAGCTGCCCGAAGACGACCAGACGAGCATCACGCGCAAGCAGCTCCTCGCGCGCCTCGACGTGTGCATGGGCGGCCGCGTCGCCGAGGAAATGGTCTTCGGAAAGGACGAAATCACCGGCGGCGCGTCTTCGGACATTCAGCAAGCGACGCGGTTGGCCCATCTCATGGTACATTTTTGATATGATGTATGCTGGTGCGTGACGCTTGGCGCTCTAGGTGACCAAATATGGCATGAGCGACGAAGTTGGCGTTGTCTTCCACGACCTCAAGGACAGCGACACGTCACCGGCGACCCGCACGCTCATTGACCAAGAGGTCCGGAAGCTCTGCGATGCGTCGTACAAGCGTGCGACGACGATCCTCCAGCGCCACCGCACCGACTTGGAGACGATCGCCAAGGCGCTCCTCGAGTACGAGACGCTGTCAGGACCCGAGATCAAGCAGCTTTTGCAGGGCGAGAAGCTCGCCCGCGCGACGCCGCCGACATCGCGTGTCCAGAAAGCTCCGTAGCCCGTTATGTTTTTGAACTACCTAAACTACCCTTGCCTCGCACACCACCTTTGTTGTACACTAGGGAATATTGTAGTAGCTCCTTTAGACCAACCAGAGACACAATCGATACGCCCCCGCTTGGATTGGTCCAAAAGCAAATCATTTCAGCCAATGGGAGCGCGCTGGGCGTTGCCAGCGGTTTCGTCGCCAGAGCATCAACATCTCCTCTCAGCGGCCGATGGAAGGGTACGTCGGTGCGAGAAGGGTTCTTGGCGCCTCATGGCGCTGTGAAGGCAGTCGACGCCGATGATCGAGGCCAAGGCCGCGGGGCCGATCTCGACGACCGTGGACACGAGCAGCGGCCATCTCAAGGTCCCCGGCGTCGTCGCGTACCCTGTCGCGGCCGTCGACCGCTACGGCTTCCTCGTCTCGGACAAGCATGTTGCCTGTCACCCCTGCATCTGCTTACATGCGATACAGGCGGTTTGCACCGAGCCCGACGGCCGCCAAGCGCAAGGACCATGAAGCTTCGTGGCTCGAGAACCACCGGACGCAAAAGTGGATCGCCATGACGGGCAAGTGCACGTACGACGAGTGGCAGTCGGTCAAGCTCCGTCACGGTGCCAAGCTCAAGTCGCGCGTATGTACACTTGCTGCACGCTGAATATCGAGTCGACTCGAATCTAGATTCGTAAGGGAATTCCCGAGGCGCTGCGCGGCCTCGCGTGGCCCCATCTCTCGGGCGCCAGCATGATGATGCAGAACCACCCGGGCATGTACCGCGACTTGCTAGCGACCGCGCATATTCCGTGCGAAGAGACCATTTCGCGCGACATTGGGCGCACGTTTCCCAAGCACCACCTCTTCAAGGACGCGCAGTCGATCGGCCAAGGCGCGCTCATGAACATTCTCAAAGCCTACTCCGTGTACGACCCCGACGTTGGCTACTGCCAGGTAGATGCATTACTGCGCTTTTTGGGTGTACACGCTAGCCTAGGGCATGGGCTTCATCTCGGCGCTCTTTCTGAGCTACATGCCGGAAGAGCACACGTTTTGGCAGCTCGTCGCGGTGCTCAACCAGAAAAAGTACGGCCTCGCCGATATGTACCGGCCAGGAATGCCCCGCGTCGTCGAGATCATTGCGATCTTTGACGCGTGCATTCGGCTCTACCTGCCCAAACTGGGCGTGCACATGGACAACGAGGGGTTGCATCCGACCATGTACGCGACGCAGTGGTTCGTCACGATCTTTGCCTACTCGTTTCCGTTTGAGTTTGTCACGCGCGTTTGGGACATCTTTCTCCACGAGGGCTGGAAAATTGTGTACCGCGTCGCGATCGCCCTCCTCAAAATCTCGGAAAGTACGTTGCTGACAGAACCGATTGGTTGGCAGTTGATTTTCGTGGTCTAGAGGCGCTTCTCGGCAAGAAATTTGAGAAAATCATGGAGTTTTTCAAAGACCTCCCGACCTCGGTGAGAACGACGCAGTGGTCGTGGGCTTCAACGGCGTCGTGTAGGTCGACGTCAAGCAATTGCTCGACACGGCGTGGGACATCCCAATGACAACGGCGCAGCTCCAGCAACTCCACGAAAAGTACCAAGCGTCTCTCACGCAAAGCTAAATGCGCACGGCTTGTATACAAACGGCTTGAATCTTGAGTCCTGTCGTGTCCTACTTGCACTGACCAGCTCGTTCTTGGAGACAAGCGACCCGAGTGCCCTATCAAGTGTCTCGCTCGATCCCTGCGTACGTCGATTGGAGTCGCCACGCGTCTCGATGCTTGGGTATTTGGCGACGGACACGCGTGTGATACAGAAATATTACTGGTGGGCTGCTACGGGCCGAGCTTTGGACCTCCTTGAACAGTAAACGTAGTACTTGTCGAATGGAGACAAACCACCGTGCCGATTTGTGCTGCTGGTATCTTTGTGAAGGAATCTAGTACGTCGCTGCAAAATGTACAAAGCCCTAGACATCTCGAGCGCACAAGGTAGACATGTCAACGCTCGTTGGTGTTGTGAGTCGATTTGGTATTCCCCTTATATTGGCGCTTTGTGGCATAAACCACATGACGACTCGGGACTGGCTCACAGACGCCTTTTCAAAGGACGACAAAATGCCCAGGGAAGGGTTAGGGTCTAGCTTTTACCGGTACAAAAGCGAGCACATGGAGAGCTAACAAAGGAGCTCATATTTTGATTCCAATTGAAATGCAAGCACCACGCTGGAACCCTTCGACTGACGCTACTGGTAATACGTCTGAGGTCAAGTCACGTCAGGCGGCGTCAAACCGAGCGGCGCCCGCCGTGTTGACTATCTGGCGTGCTGAGCAACAAGCTCATATTGCCGCTGAGACCGCCTCGAGAGTCTCTGCACCGGCTGCCAGATGCAGTTGGCGGCGTTGGCCACGACCTTGCGTGCCGAGTACCAAATTCACATCGCCGCTGTGACGACGACGCTGCAGCAAGAACACCAGAAAGCCTTGGCTGCCTCGACGGCCAAGCTGTCCCAAGATCACTCGATTAAAGAGACGGTTCTCATCTCCGAGATCACGAAGCTGGCCGCCCAGCGGGACGGCATCCTCGAGCGTGCTCAGGTTCTGTTCACTCAATCACAGGGCCTGCGCCACGATCTTCACATGCTCGCCAAGCTCAACCACCGTCTCCAAGCCACGATCGCCACGATAACCGCGAGGCCGCCACCGACTTTGCAGCGGCGACAGATGCCATCGCTGCGTCGACACGGGCGGCAACCACCGAGGTCAACTTCGTCGCCTTGCTTCAAGCGAAGCTCGAGCTCACGACCAGCAACATGGCACTCACCGAGAACAGACCAAGTGCGACCTTGCAAAGTCCAAGACGGCCGAACACGACAACGCGGTCCGCCTCCGCGATGCTACACGCACCATCCAGAGCATGGGCGAGCGCACCCAGATGCTCCAAGCGGACCCGGACGGGCATGCGCTACGGTCGCTTGGCGAAGCGTCGGCGAAGGATGACGCCTCCTTGGTCTTGCATCATGAACGCATCAATGAACTACTGGGTCCGCTTGCCATGGCTGAGTCGGCGGCTTGCAGCGCCCAGCTCCTTTACAAAGTTGCGATCGAGACCAAGGAAGCGGCCCTCCGCCAGCTTCAAGCGCATCTTGACAAACACGTCCAACGAGCGCAGCTGCGCGGTGGTGCAGTTCACCCGCTCCAGCGTGCTGTGATCACCAAGGACGAGCTTCTGGCTGCACTCAAAAGTCAAAGTCCGTGACCTCCACGGTCAGCTCCAAGTCGCCCAAGGCAAGCTTTAAGCTACCGAGGCAGCTCAAGTCTGCGCCGCTGAGCGTAATGCGAAAGCCCTTCAGAAGCAAGCTTCGAGCGACGCAGATTCCAAGGAACGAGATGAACCTGCCAGTAGTAACGCCTACGACTCTCGACCCTGTGCCCTCCATGTAGCGCCCATTAAGGCCGACGATGTTAAAGCACCTTAACACATTTGGCTCCGCTTCGACGACGATCTCCAAGCTGCATTGCTCCAGTGGCGACGACAACTGGAGATGCGTGGAACCTGTGATTCCAAATCAGCAGCAAACATCCTGGCCGTTAGCCCTTTCGATTCGCGCCAGTTGTCCGACGATGAGCAAGATGGCGGTCCCACCCGCCGTCGCCATGAAGCGAAGCAATGACGCCGCAGCGGTTGCTCTCGTGATTGGATCGAGAACCGACTGTTGAAACGCCCGCCGCCCGTCGTGCCACGTTTGACGCACTCTGGCATTCGTATGGCGACCATTAGCGGCAGCATCGAGGGCTACCTCATCAAGCTCGACGACGAGTATGGCGCGATCGTCTACTGCCTCCTCGAAGAAGGCAGTCTAATTTACTACAGCGGAAAAGGCGGCGCGCTCCTCGGCGAGCTCACGCTCACGGGCAATAAGGTCAGCGTCAACCTCATCCGTGACGCATCCGACGCGGTGCCCAACCGGTTCATTGTCTCGAGTCGAAAGCGGCCGGAGCCGCGAAAGGAGCTCCAAGGTGACGAGGCGCCGTTCCCACCCGAGCGCGATGCCGACACGCGACTTCTCTTTGCCGCGTCGACGCCCGAGTGCCAAGAGAACTGGGCGACTGCGATTCTCAACTGGAACAAGCATTGCTGGGACGACGCAGAGACGGTGTTTAGCTACAAGGACGAGCTCGACGCGCTCCGACGGCTCGTGCAGCACTACCGCCTCAAGGAAAAGCCGCGAAAGCAGTCCGAGCCCGGCAGCGGCCACGCCGTTCCAGTCTTTCCCATTGGATAGTTTGCTTGATCTATCCATCACCATCTATCTATCTAACTAACTATTCAAAGTATGCTTTGGCGACGATTATTCAAGTTACAAGCCCTTTCGCTAGACACGCAAGGTGGTGGTTTTTCGACGGTGTGCTGGAATCGGCGGTGGGTACGTCTGCACGGGACAGATCGGCGGCGCGTACGACGGCGGCGGTGGCCGCGTCTCGAGCAGCCGGCCCTGCAGCTCCTTCAAGACGTCATCCAGCACGGTCGCATTCGAAGCTTGTCCTTGTCCGTCCTTGGTCTCAACGGCGTCTTTGGCTTTGGCTGCCTTGGCGGCATACTCGAGTCGCACCTCGTCGACCAGGTGTTGCGCCTGGCCAACGAGCACCCACTGCGATTTGTCATCGAGTGTGACGCTAAACGCGTCCGGTGGACCATTGGGAAGCCCCTCAACACGCTGGATGTGACGCGCCGGCGTGTGCGCAATCAACTTGTGCCGATCACGTGATAACGTTTGCGTCAGTACGACTGTGTCGGCACAAATCGCGAGGATGCCGAGGCGCCACAGGCGGTCGCGCTGCAGCCACACGCGGCGAGTGTGCACCGCGGCACTGATGCCGTCCAATACGTCCTTTGGCGCGTCGACCAGACCACGCAACGGGACAGGACCGATGTCGCGCTCCGCCGCAGCAAAGGAGAGATGCTTCCACCACGCCGCTGTGAGCACGCTCGTGTCGGCGGCCAAGCTCATGCACTTGTGGGGCGTCACGAGCGCAATGGTGCGTTCGTCCGGCGCCAGCGCGACCTCCATGTCGTCGACGGCGATGACGCGTCGCACGCGCAATGGTCCGTGCGTCGCAATGTCCGAGTAGATGAGCATTTCTGCAAAGAGGTGGAAGAGGTACTCGCGCGGCCCCGAGCGCGAGTTGATGGTCGTCTTGCTCAGCTTGCCGTCCCGCAGCCACGTTTTCTGCGACAAATCGAGGCTCGGGAAGAGCGGTTGGAGCTTGGCGATCTTTTGCGCGTTGGCCCGCGCTTGCAGCGAGATGTTGACGGACGACGCCGTCGCCTCCATGGCAACCTTCGCCGACTCGATCTCGCGCTGCGGCAGCTGCTTGTCGAGCTCGCGCAGTAAGAGCACGTACCGAGGCAGCCGCTGGATCGGAAGGATGAGCATGTTGGCGATCGGCTCCTTCTGCGACGCTTCAAACGCAGCAAGCACGGACGCCACAGCGCTGTGCTTGCGCAGACCAGCGAGCGCACACGCCACGTCGTCGTATGTGCCAGCGTACGCCGTGTGCACCGGGCGGAGCACCTTGGCGAATAGTGCCACGAGGCGGCCGAGCGCGGCGACATCGACGACCGGCGTCGTCGCCGCACGCAGCTCATCTATCACAGTGGTTTGCATCTTGCTACTGAGGAATGCTACGTCCGTACCGAGAAAGATGACGTGCAAATCACGTAGCTGGCCGAGGAGACCGTGGGCATTGAGGCACAGTAGCACGTCGCTGCCGCGTCGCGCCTCGGGCGGACAGGCGCGCTCCAGCGGCAATGCGAGCGCGTCGATGAGCGGGCTCAAGTGCGCTACAGCCCCAACTGTCATCCATGTGCTTGGCCGCGGTCGTACCGAGGTAGGAAGCCTCAGACGCAACGAGTTCGTCGACGACCCGTGCCCACGACTGCATCTTATTGCGAATCTTTATATATAGACAGGCGACACGAAACAGTTTCTATTGCAACAATTACGCGAGCTTTTGGTTGTGCGAGACGACAAAGTGTCCGTTCTTGATGACGTGCTGGATCGGCGGGTCGGCCATCTCGTAGATGATGTGCTCCCACTGCGGCGCGTCGAGCACGACGAGGTCGCCAAACTTGCCGACTTCGATCGAGCCGTGCGTCGAGGCGCGGTTGGCCGAGCCCGCGGCGTTGATGGTCGCGCCGACAAGCGCCTCCTTCATCGTCATCTTCATGAGGCAGCACGCCATGTGCATCGTGAGCGGCATCGAGAGGCAGTGGGCGTTCGGGTTGTAGTCCGAGCCGAGCGCAACGGGCACGCCGTGCGCAATGAGCTCGCGCGCCGGCGGGCTCTGGAGCTTGAGAATGTACATGGTCGTGGGAAGGAGCACGGCGTACGTCGACGCTTGCTTCATGGCCGCAATGTTGGCCGTGTCGAGCATCTCGAGGTGCGACGCCGCGTGCGCCTGGACGCACATGCAGAGCTTCCCAGAGTCCATCGGGTTGAGCTCATCGCCGTGAAAGTTGATCTTCATGCCGGCGGCCGCGCCTGCTTCCAAGATCGTCTTGGTGTCGTCGTACTCGAACACACCCTTCTCACAAAACACGTCGCTATACATAAAGCATGAGACAACTGCCAGAAGAAGGAGAAGGAAGTTGAAGCGTACATGAACTCGGGGTTGACGAGGCCGGCCTTCTTGGCCTCGATGATGGCAGGGATCTGCTTGCGGACAATGTCTTCGGTCGCCTCGGCCGCCGACATGCCTTCAGGCACCGAGTGGCCACCGAGGTACGTCGCGACAAGGTCGATCGTGTGCGCCTGCGACGCCTTGTGCAGCACCTTGAGCATCTTGATCTCGGTCTCGGTCTCGAGACCGTACCCGCTCTTGGCCTCGGCGAGCGTCGTGCCGCACTTGAGCATGCGGTCGAGACGCTTCATCAAGAGCTCGCTGAGCTCCGTCTCGGACGACGCCTTTGTGCAGCGGACCGTGCGACCAATACCGCCGCCCATCGCGTGGACTTCCATGTACGTGGCGCCCGCAAGCTTCATTGCAAACTCGTCGACGCGGCTGCCGCTCCAGACGGGGTGTGTGTGGCCATCAACCAAGCCAGGCAAGACGCAGAGACCGGTCGCATCAAAGTCCTTGGCGAACGTCACGGGCTGCGACTGCGCCGCGACCCACGCGTCGACCGACGCCGTCGTGCCCACAGCCGCAATGCGCCCTTCGTTGTCGACAATGACGGCGCCGTCTTCAATGATGGCGACATCGTCCTGCGCAGGGCCGACCTTGGCCGTCTCGCCATTGGCGCAGACTTGGACGAGCTGACGCGCGTTGCGGATGCGGAGGCGGAACGAGCTCATGCTGACAAAATCCAAAATGGGATCTCCGTGGTTGGGCCACGTTCTATCCGGACACCGGATACCCGCCAATCGAACGCCATAAAATCTAGTTCAACCTCGCTCACATCTGCGACACGCGAACGCCTCACCGCGAGCGCCCGCCGAGCCGCGCCGAGCGAGGCCGCCCGCTGCAGCCTCGCGCCGCAGCCTCCATGGAGCGAGATACGAGGCGCCATGCGATGCTGGAGTAGGCTCAACGCGGCGAACATGACCACATCGACGGCTGACAGCGCATCTGTGACCGGTCTCGCGATCGGCTGCCGAGGCGAGCGCCTCACCACACCCAGCTGCACCAATCGCCAGCGCACTGAAGGCTGGCGCAGTCGCCATCTCTCTGTAGAGCCTTGGTGAGGCAGTCGATCCTCGTATACATTCATGGTCGATGCATTGTTTGTTAGCCTAGAGATGTAGCTCTATGTCTTGCCGAGCTTGGACTTGATTTCGCTTCGGAGCTTCTCGCAGCGCTGAGCGACTTCGTCTCGGTCCTTCTTGACGCGCTCGAGGTCCATGGCGGCTTCATTGTACTGTAGCTGGAGACTCTGAATCTCGTCGGGCGATTGGCCCTCGGCCTGCGCTTCATGGAGCGCGTCGTCGAGGAGCTCCAACGAGTCGCTATTTTCTAGAACACAGTCGTAAGCATCCGCCATCTACCTCACTTAAGAGACCGGTAAAGCGCTTGAGGGTCTCCATGTACGCCTTCTCTGCAATGTCCAGACACTCCTACAAGCCCAGTCATGAGCAGCCGTGCCCAAGGCGTCAAGCACCTGGAGCGACTGCACTTGCTGTTCCGAGTTGGCCATGAAGAACACGCGGCTCGAGCCCATTTTCTTGAGGCGTGGCGACGGTCCTCGCTTGGGCAACGCCTCGGACGACATGCTGTCGGCGCTGTCGTCGTCGATGCGCGCCAGGAACGACTGCATCTCACTCAGCCGCTGCGTAATGCGCTCCGACTGGAAGTGCAGCGGCTTCAGCTCCAACGGTGGGATCGCAGCAGGCGTTGCCACAACAGCAGGGAGGACGTGGTCGCTTTTGGCGAAAAACTCCTACGTTCCTGTCAGGCTACATCCTATGGGCGATACGCACCTGGTAGCAGCGTCCGAGGAGCCGATAGAAGCCCGTCACAAACGCCGGCGCCGTATCGTCGTCAAACGAACTCGACTGCGCCTGCTCCAACAAGGAATTTACTTAATACCGATGGTTGGCGACTGTACCTGCAGGTGGGCGAGCGTGTGCACGAGCAGAATCGCGAGCTCGGCCGCGCTCTCGAGGTGCGACTGCCGCAGATACAGAGTGCTCGATTGAGGATCCCAGTAAATCGAGTGTTGAAACACGCCTTTCGACGGGTTGAGTGGCAGTGACGTGGCAGCGACAACGCGAATGTTTGCTTCCAGCGCAGTAGCAAGCGACCGGCCAAAGTCCAAGCGGAGCTTTTGGCGGGGCGGCAGGCCAGCATCCTCCAGCGCCTGCAACGGCCCCGCCGGCGTGCGCACGTCTTGCTCGATACCCGGGTACGCTTGCAGCACGGCGGCTTTCGTGTCGGACGGTTTGATACTGTCGACGACCGGTGGCTTGGTCGTGCCAATGAGCTGGATCAAACGCTCGATGCTATCGAGCTTTTGGGCGATCACCGCAACAGGGTCCGGCCCCGCGTTCTCTGCTTTGACCGGAGCGCGTGGCGTCAGCTCGTCCTCCCGCACGGGGGCTGGTGGCTCTTGGAGAACGATGGATGCCGCTAATTGCCGACGCTCTTGCGTCTCCCGAGGTGTCGCTGGCCCCGTAAAGCTTCCCAGTCGACTCATCGTGCGCGCTTTCCCGATCGCATTTTGAAGCCGGTCGCGGCCAAAGCCCACCAGCGGCACGTTGTTGGCGCTCAAAGCGGTGGCTTCGGTTGCTGCGGGCGGCGGTGGCTGATGCTTGGCGCGTGCGATCTCGTCGGTGAGCGCGAGCATTGTCTGCGCATGCACCACGTCGATGCGCCGCTTGGTGTCGTCGTCGAGGCGCTTGAGCTTGCGCTTGCAGACGCGCTCGCATCGCTCCTTCTTCTTTTGCGCGCGCGCTTTGAGCATATTCGCCAACGACGCAAACTGCTTTTGCCACTCGGACTCGAGTGTCTTGAGCATCACCGCTTGGCGGGGGCCGTTGGACTTGGCGAGAACGCTTTGTTTCTGGATGTCGGCGGCTGTCCGCTCCATTTCGAGCTGCGCCGCTGCTTGTGCGTCGATCGTTGCCCACTCGGTGGCCAGCGTCTCGCGCAGCTGCTGCATGGCGGCACGGCTTTCTCGTACAATGTCGTCGATGCGCTTCTGCTTTTCAAGCTCGAGATGCGCGCGCAACGCAGCGTGTTCATCGTGAAGCATCAGCGAGCTCCCAATGGTGGTCGTTGTCGCTGCAGCAACTGGTGCAGTCACCAGAGGCGCCACGGGGTCGGGGAGGCACGACGGTGCAAAGCGCTCGACGAGCCCGTTGACGTCGGCCACTTGACGCGTCCGGAGCGCTTCTTGCTCGCTCAACTGGGCGGCCTCCATGTCGCTCGTGCCATGGGCCTCCATCTCTTGCTGTCGCACACGGAACGTTGCATCGAGCTCGTCGAGCTGCGCGTCCTTGGTCGCTGCATCGACGGCGCTTAGCGTTGCGAGCAGCGCTTCTTTCGCCGCGTTCTTCTCGAGCATGAGGGCGTGGAGTCCGTCGCGAAGAACCGCCGCGCGGTTGCGGTACTGCCGCGCAAAGAGGAGCGACTGCTCACGTTTGTGCCGCTTCTCGACCACGCGCTGGACGAGCGGGCGCAACTGCGAGAGCACGATTTGGTTTTGCGCCAAGAGCTTTTGGATCATGGCCACTTCGCGGTCAACTTCGAGCTTCATGGCGAGGGTTTCTTGCTGGTCTTTCTGCGCATCGCGCTCCATTTGCTGCTTGGCGAGAAGGTCCTCGGTCTTCTTGCGCTTCTTCTCTTCGAGGCGGCGCATGAGATCCTTCTTCTTCTGGCTCGACTCGAGCTTGAGACTGTCGGTGAGCGCGCGCTCTTTCTCGTGATATTCGTTTTGGACGCGGTCAAGCTCGGCTTTCACTTGGACCTGCGCCTGAGACTCGGTGAGCTGCGACTGCAACAAGGTCCGCGTCGCGTCGAGTTCTCGCTGCATCTTGGCTTGCAGCTGGCTCTGAGCGAGTTCGAGTTCCCGCTGAGCGTCATCTTCGAGTCGCTTCTTCTCAGAGGCTTGCTTGGCAAGAAGCTCGGCTCGCGCAGCCGCCAACGACGGGTCCTCGTCGGGCACGGCGTTGCCGAGCGCAGTTGCTTGGGCCAAGGCGGCGGCACCCTCGAGACGACTTTGCACTTGCTGCGCTTCGGCGGCCTGGGCCGCGAGGAGCCGCTGGGTCTCCTCTTCCTTCTTGGCTTGGAGCTCGAGTGCCTTTCGCTGTTTCTTGGCCGCCATACGCATCTCTAGCTTGCTCTTCTGCGTCGTCGCCTCCACGTGGTGGGCTTGCGCGAGCTGCGCCATTTGCGCTTGGAAATCGGCCGAGACACGGTCCAACTCGGCGGCCCGGAACGCGTCCATGGCGGCCGTTGCCGCCGCCGCTTCGATCGCGGCTTGCGCAAGCTTGTCTGTTGCTGCTTTCTCTGCATTGGCCTGGCGCTCTCGCTCTTCTTGTAGTGCGGCCTCGGCTTGGGCCGCGAGGTCCGAGGCCAACTTGGCCTTCTCGAGACGCTCTTCTTCATCGAGCGCCGCGCGGACCTTGGCGACGTTGTCGGCTTCGGCGACGTGACTCAGCTCCTTCTCTTTGGCAAGGCGGCGTTGCGCAATGCGGTCCTTGAGTTTTTGCTCTTGTCGTGCCTGCTCCGAGTCGAGGGTCGTTTGGAGCTGCTGCATCTCGGTCTCGTGCTCGCTCTTGAGCCGGGCATACTCGGACTCAGCGAGCTGCTTCTCTTCGGCGGCCCGGTGCGCCTGCAGCTCGGCGGTGGCTGCCGCTTGACGCTGCAAGGCTGCTATCTCGTCGTCGACCTTGCGCTTGGCTGCCGCGAGAGCTGCGGCTTCGTCGGCGGCGAGCTTGACACGGAGTGCCTCGACTTGAGCGGCTTCGTCCTCGTCAATGGCCTTGTCTTGCGTCTTGTCCAGGTGCTTGGCCTGGCGCCGGGCGGCAATGCGCTCCTTTAGCGCCAGCTCTTGCTTGGCGCGGTCTGCGCTCAACGACTCTTGGAGAACGCCCATTTCGCGCGCGTGGTCGCGCTTGACTTGATCGATCATGTCTTCGACCTGCTTCTGGGATGCAGCCTTTGCACTGGCGGCGGCGGCCGCAGCGGCCCGCGCCTGCACCTCGGCGTCGACCCGCTTGGCCGCCATCTCGGCCTCGATCTTGGCCATCTCTGCGTCCAGCAGCGCTTGGTCGAGCTGCACTTGATTGCTTGCGACGGACGCTTGGTCGCGCGCCTGTCGCTTCTTCTCCATGCGCTCGCGCAGCCGCGCCTTCTTGAGCGCCTCTTCTTCGTCCAAAAGACGTTGAAGCTCCAGCGCGTGCTTGGCATGCTCAGCATTGATCTACGCAGCGTCCACGCTTCAATATACCAACATCGAAACGGTAAGGATGGTACAGCTTGGATGTCGGCTTCGTGGTCTTCGAGCGTTGGGTTTGGAAAGGGCGGCGGCGACCACGCGGCGGCGCGCTTGGCGTCGACGGTCGACTCGATCGCAACCACCTCGCGGTCTTCCTCGTCGTCGAGTTGTCGCAAGAGCACGTCTTGATTGGCACTGCCCAAGGCGAGCACCTTCTCTCGCTTCTTGGCGAGCCGCTGCTGCAGCCGGTCCTTCAAGCGGGCTTCTTCGTCCCGCAACGCTTGATCGCGTACTTTGCTCGTCTCGTCGTGCTCGATGCAAAGCTACCATCATGGATTAGAGAGCAAAACACATCGAATGCACACCTGGCGAATGCGCGCTTCGTCTTCCTCGGTTGCAATCTTGGCTCTCGCTTTCTCCAGCAGCGTCGCTCGCTCCGCGTCCGCCTTTTTGTGGGCCAAATCGGCCTCGAGCTGCGCTTGGAGCTCTGCCGCCTCGGCGTCTGAGATGGCGTCGTGCCGCTTGCGCATCGCGAGGCGGTCCTGGAGCCGTCCACGGAGCCGCGAGGCTTCGTCTTCGAGCTGTTGATCGCGCTCCGCCTTGCGCTTGGCATGTTCCGCATGCAGCTACGCGCGTACTAGTATGAGTGCACAAGGCGTCGTGAAACCGGCTCACCGCATCAATCTCCGAGTCGTAGTTGGGTGGCGGTAGCACGGCCTTGACAATCGCGGCAGTCGTCGTGGCCACGGCGCGCTTGGCATCGACCACCGCTTCAATTTGCTCGACTTCCTTGCGCTCTTGCGCGTCGAGTTGCATCGTAATCGCATCCTTCTCCTCTTGTGGCTTGGCGCTCGCAGCGGTGAGCGCGCGCTTGGCCGCCAGACGCGCGCGAAGCATGTCCTTTCGCCGCTTCTCTTCGTCGTCGAGTTCGCTCTGGCGCATTTTGGCGCGAGCGGCGTGCTCTTCTTGAATCTACCCCCTCTGACATGAGCCATAGACATATTGAGCAAGGGACCTTGTGGATGAGCGCTTCGTCGTCAGATGTGAGCGCGCCGAGACGCGCCTTCTCGGCGAGCTTTTGCGCTGCGAGCTGGTCGACGCTGGCGTGAAGCTGCTTCTCCAACGCGTCTCGAAGCAGTGCCTCGTCGGCCGCCAAGTCTTTTTCGATTTGCTGCTTTTCAAGGAGCGATGCCGAGCTCTTTTCATTTTGCTGCCGCCGGTGCGAAAGGCGTTCATTGAGCCGCCCACGAAGACGCTTGGCCTCATCTGCGAGCTCGTCCTGGCGCGCACGCCAGCGCGCGTCGTGGTCCGCGACCAGCTATCGATGCCAATAGAGCATGACCTTATGTATCAAGATATCAAGGTAGCGAACACCTTGGCGATGGTCTCGTCGTCGAGGTTGCCCGTCGACAAGGTATCCAGCTGTTGTTGTTGCTCGAGCAGCGCGGCATCAATTGCATGCTCTTTGAGATCCATGCTGTGCTCAATGTCGAGCGTCACCGTCTTTTCTTCCTGCACAATATCGTGGAGGGCTTGTGCTTTGGCTTGCACGGACGGCCACGTTTTCGCCGCGAGCGCATCGCGCTTGGCCTGTAGCCGATCGTGTAAGCTGGCTTTGAGCCGCTTCTCTTCGTCCGAGAGTGCGCTCTTGAGATCCTTTCTCTTGGCGGCATGTTCCCGACGCAACTAGAAGACGTCAAATGAGTCAGATGCAAGCGATCGAGAGGTTATGGTGTACGCGCTCGATCGTGGCTTCGTCGTCGGACGAGAGATCGTTCGCTGCCTGCTTCTCGGTCAAGCGCCGGAGCTCGAGCAAATCGCGCTGCAGCTCCATTTGCCGGTCAATCTCGGCTTCGAGGACGGCTGCTTCGTCCGCGGTCTTGGGTCGTACCGCTGCCGAGTCGGATGCTACATTGCGCGCACGTTTCTTGGCCAGCCGCTCCTGGAGACGCGCTCGCAGTTGGTCTTCTTCGCTCTGAAGGCGACGCATACGATCCTTCCACGCTTGATCGTGGTCGTCCAACAGCTACATAGAGGTTAACTTGATAACAGGAAAAAAGCCAAGTTACCTGGTTGGCGAGCTTGCTGTAGTCAAAAAGACTCTTGGGCTCGCGAGTGGCCTCAACGATGACCCAAAGCTGGCGCTGCTGCGCCATGTCGTGGGCCATCACCATGCTTCGTTCAGCATGAATCGCGCTCTTGACGGCGTCAGCCATCTCGTCGCCCGGTGGGACTTCAGCCTCAAGGGCGTCGAGCGTGGCCAGTTGCGCGCGTGTGGACGCCGCCAGCGACGCCTTGACCTACATATGATGAGTCTACTGTCTCAAAGAACAGGTGCGTACAGAGGCCAACGTGGCTGCGTCGACTGGTGGCTGCTGACCGAGCTGTGCTTTTTCAAGCATGGCGCCCAAAGCGATCGCGTGGTCCTGTGCGCCACAGGCGTTCTCGACCGCCGCCGTCGCTAGAGCGTTCAGTGTAGGGTGCACTCGCTTCTTCAAACGAGCGGCCAAGCTCGCCTTGGCCATCGCATGATCGTCGCGCAGTTGCCGTTGCCGGTCGGCCCACTTGGCTTCGTGCTCGTGGAGCAGCTATCGAAATGGGTGGGTGGCGAGTAGCTAGGGCGTGGTACCTTCTCGACGAGCTCGTGGTCGTCGGGCGACAGCTGACCGAGCTTGGCCTTTGCCAATAGCAAGTCTCTGTCGAGCGCCTCTTTCTGAGTGGCAAGCGAAAGATCAATCGCACGGGTATCTTGCTCGGCCGCGACCAGAGCCACCGCTTCTGCGGCCTCGCGCTCAGCCGTCGGCAGAGCCTCGTTTCGCTTGCGCTGTCGCTGAAGTCGCGCGGCGAGGTGGTCTCGACGGAGTTGCGCCTCGTCGTCGAGCTCTTGCTGCTTCCGCGCCCACTCGCGCATGTGCGCCGCTTGCAACTAGTCGACTTTGGAGCCATACTCACAGACAAGTGAGGATCTACCGCCGCAATCGCGTCCTCATGGTCGTCCGGCGCACTCGCATTGCTTGCGGTCAGGACACCGATTTGATGTTTTTCTTGCACAGCTTGATGGAGAATGGCCGCGCGCTCGGCTTCCATTTGCGCTTGCAAGCATTCGCGGGCGGCACCGTCTTGAAGCATAACCGACAAGTTGTCTTCGAGAAGGTCGATGTCGCGGAGGCGGTCGTGCCACTTGGCATCGTGAGTCTCGACAAGCTACGCAATCCCGAGCGTCAATGATGGCTATAGGTGCAAGCGATACAACGTACAACGTCGACAGCGTCCTTTTCGCCTGGCGTGAGCACGCCGAGCTGCGCCTTCTCGAGAAGCGACGCGACGGCAACAGCTTCTTCGTTCCGGGCGACGGCATCTTCAAACTGCTTGTGCACTGCTGTTGCCAGCGGTTTGCTCTGGCGTTTGGACAGACGATCGGCCAGCTTGGCGCGAGCCACCGCTTTGTCGTCGTCGAGTTGCCGCTGGCGGGCCGCCCACTTTGTTTCGTGCTCGCAAAGCAGCTATACAAGGGACGTTGTCGCTTGCATTTTCCCCGAGCAAATACCTCGTCGACGAGGTCTCTCTCGGCCGGTGACAAGAGACCGAGGGCTGCCTTCTCCGCCAGGTTCGCGGCGACAAAGGCGTCCTGTTGAATGGCCGCCTCGAGGTCCATGGTATGCGCTTCTAGCGTCGCTTGCGCCTCGAGGAGCGCGTTTTCTGCTTCTGCTTCAGGAGGTGGAAGAGTCTCGTTGGCCTTGCGCTGCCGTTGCAGTCGGTCGGCGAGTTTAGCTCTACGCAGCTGCGTCTCGGCCTCGGCAAGGTCCCGTTCTCGCTGACGATGCCGTAGAAAGGCCTCTTGAAGCTAGACAGCAAGCATACCCGTGAGGTAAACATACTGCTGTGCGATGGTCGTACACTGGCAATGGCTGCTTCATTGTCATCAGCGCCGCGGTCGCTGGTCGGAGGTGCCAACGACGCCAACTGCGCCGCTTCGACTTGTTCAAGGTGGTCCACAAGCTCTCGCTCTTTTGCGACAATAGCCACGAGCTCTTCGATGCGCTCTGGCGTCGTCGCTGGGTCCTGCGCCAACGCGCTCTTGCCGTCGGCCTCGGCGGCCGTAAGCTCGTCGCGCCGTTTCTTCCACTTGGCGTCATGCTCGGTGGTCAACTAGACACTCCACCGTGACGATGCTGCAGTGGGACATCGAGTTTACCTCCTTCAAAGCCTGGGTGTCTGTCGCGGAAAGGTCGAGTCCGAGCTGCACCTTTTCGACGAGCGCGGCTGTCGCGAGGGCCTCGGCCACAACATTCGTATGCAAGTCGAGACCCGCCATTTCCACAGCGTTGAGCGCCTTGTTCTGGCGCTTCTTGAGCCGATCGGCCAAAGCCGCTTTGGCAAGCGCTTGGTCGTCGGCGAGAAGGCGGTTGCGGTCGGCCCACTTCTTTTCATGGCTCGTTAACAGCTACACGCGTGCAATGAGCCCCATGATGCATCGGTGGAGTCCTACGCTTTCAATATCGGCGCTATTGGCTGGTGACAACGCGTGGTCCTTGGCCGCTTGGACTAGAAGCGCCGTCGCGACCGCTTCTTTTTGCAGCGTTGATTCCAATTCGACTTGACGCGTCTCGACGGCAGCTTCGATCTCCAACGCGTGGTTGGCCGCGGCCTTCTCGTCGGTCGGAAGTGCCTCGTTGGCGAGGCGCTGGCGACGAATTCGGTCCGCGAGCTTGGCGCGTCGCGCTGCTGCCTCGTCGTCCAGTTCCTTTTGGCGACGGGTGCATGCCGCTGCGTACTCGCTCTGGACCTGCAGCAGCCATGAGACGATCCAGACACGTGGGCTACACGCACCCGGCGAAGAGCGTCGTCGTTACCGACTGCCATGTCGTCGTCCCCACTCAACGCCGCATCAAGTGCGCGCACTTGATGCGCCTCCTGGCCCGCCGCGAGTTGCAATATCTCTCGCTGCAGCGCCATCGAGTGCTCCAGCTCCTCGAGCGCCTCGGGCGTCGCTTCGTTGGTCGCTTCCAACTCGTGGCGCACGGTGGCTTCGGCCATGTCGAGTTCGCGCCGACGTTGCTGCCACTTGGTGTCCACGCCAGCCACCAGCTATGAAGGTTGTCGCAACATCGTACACAAGCATTTGGTTACCGCTGTGACCGTCGCTCGCTCTCTCGGGGATAAGGACCCAACCTGGGCCTTCTCGAGAAGCGCAGCAAGCGTGAGGCTCTCTTCGGCGGCTCTAAACTCGTCGTCGAGCGCCTTGATGGCCAGCGCGTTCAGAGGTTTCTTATCCACTCGAGCTTGAAGGCGCCGCGCTAAATTAGTCTTGGCGGCCGCGTGGTCGTCTTGAAGCGCGCGCTGGCGGCTGCCCCACTTGGTCGCATGCTCGTCCAGCAACTAGAAATCAAAGCGTCGACATCAAGAACTTAAACGAGGAGGGAAAACCCGCTGGATGTAGGCCTTGTCGTCCGCCGACAACATATCGAGTGTCGCCTTGTCGGTCAAGAGCACAGCGTGCAACGCCTCGACGGCCACGTCCGTCTCCCGAGCCACTTGGCGCTCGGCAATCGCGCTCTCAGAAGCCAAGAAAGCGAGCGCTGCGTCTTGGGCCTCAGCAGGCATCGCATCAATGAGTTGCTTTCGACGTGTGAGTCGCGCTGCCAGCTGCGCTCGCTTGAGCGCTGTCTCGGTGGCCAGCAGCTGCTTTTGTTTGGCCCAGTCCTCGGCAAACGATGCCTGCAGCTACGCATGCTGTATGAGCAAGCACAGTCGCACAGGTACGATTCCTACGGCGGCCACGTTGGCGTCAGTGGCTTGACTCGCATCTGTGGCCTTTAGAAGAGCACCAATGGTCTCCAAAGCATCCCGCTCCACAGCAAGACCGTGTAAGAGCGCCTTGTCGGTCACGTCATCCAAGGACGCCGCGAACGCGTCGCGCGGCTGGGCCCGCTTGGCCTGAAGACGCGCCATGAGCTTGCGCTTGTTTCGCGCTTTGTCCGACTCTTGCAGCGCCTGTCGCTCCTTCCACTTGGCGTCAAAGTTCTTGTAGATCTAGGTAAAACCGCATCAGCATTCGAGGAACCTTGCTGACCACGAGAATGACGCACCGCGTCCAGCGTCGTCAGGTCCACCTCGGCGAGCGAGCCCAACTGTGCTTTTTCTAGCAGCTGGGCGCTTGTTAAGACGTCGCGTTCAATCTGGAGCGCTTGGGACAGCTCTTGTTGGAGTTGCTCAAGCTCGGGCGGCAATGGTTGACCGCTCGCGGTGACAGCGCTCAGCTGAGCACGCCAAGTTGCTTCGTCCTGCGTTGCGGCTTCCAATCGCGCCGCCCAAGTCGCTGCATTGTCGTGCAGCACCTGAGAAGGCGTCATTATCTACGAGACGCAAGAGACGAAGACTCTACCTTGTTCAGAACACGAACGTCCGCAGATGTCATGGACGCACGCATCGACGTCTCGAGCAACGCTTCGTTGCGCACTTTGTCGCGCTGCGTCTCGAATGCCCTGTCCAAAAGCCGCGCTTGCAGCGTTTCGGCGGCGTGTACAAGCGCCTCTTGGTTGGGGTCCCGGATGCGCTCTCGCTTCTCGCGGAGACGGTCTTTGAGCCGCTGTTTGGCCCGCGCGTGCTCGTCGTCGAGGTTGGCTTGCTTCTCGCGCCACTTTGCATCAAACTATGAGCAGCATATATAAGCCCATCGTGCGCAAAGCTCTTGTCGAAGCGTACGCTATCGAGCATGCGATCGACAGGGTCCTCGCGCTTGTCGTGGCGCGACGTGGTCCGTGATGGCGGCAACTGCATGTCGCCTTCGTTGTTCATCTCCGCAAAATCAGGCTCGCCAAAGTCCATTTCGGGCTCGCCAAAGTCAAATTCGGCTTCGATCTTGGCTTGCTCTTCTTCAAAGGCGCGCTCCAGCGCCTGCATCTCGGCCTCTTGTTTCTCGAGCATCTCTTCCTCGAGGGCTTCGTCTTGCAAAAGTGCTTCAAGCTCCGTGTCCTTCTTGAGCTTCCGGATCGCAAGGCGGTTGCGCAGCTGCTCTTGGTGCTTCTCGCGCTCGAGCGCCAGCGTCGCCTGCAGATGCGCCATGTCCTCGTTGAACGCGTCCAAAATGCTTTCTCGCTCGGCCTCGCCAAGGTCGGGCTTGGCGTCCAACGACGTCATAAAGTCCTCCTTGAGCTTCTCGAGTCGTTCGTTGTCCCGATCGACCTCGCGTCGCAACTCGACGGCCAAAAGCGCTGTGTCAGCGTCGTCCATCGCAGCCTCGGCGGGGTGCGCCGCGACTTCGTCCGCTTCCGCGCGCTCGGCAACGTCGTCGATGAGCTTGTCGAGATTGAGCGTTGGCGCCGCGAATTGCAGCTGCCCAGGGTTGGCAAGAAGCGCTCGGAGCTGCGTCACGAGCTCCTTGACGTCCGACGTTGGCTCGGCGGCATCTTCAACGACAATCGGTTGCGTCGTTATCAAATGATCGCGTAGCTGCGCCAGCTCAGCGTCCAAATGGGTCGTTGCAGGTACGAGACGGGCCCGCGCGCTCGTTAGCGCTTGCTGGTCGGCTTGGACGCGCTGCGAGAGCTTGGTGGTGCCGCTTTGGAGCTCCTTCAGAAGCGTCCCCAGCACCTTTTCGTATTTGACGCGTACGGGCTTGAGAAGCGCGGGGTTTTGCTGCTCGACGGCGTGCTGCCACTCGTTCCGGAACGTATCGGCGAAATCCTGGAGCTTCTTGGTGTACGTGGGCACGACGCTCGCAAACTTGACGAGGTAGTCGCAGGCCTCGCTCGTCGCACCATCGCTTTCGCCATAGGCAGCTTCGCACTTGGCCTTGGCATCGAGAAGCGCGGGAGGCAGTAGCTCCTTGGTGGTGTGACCAAAGGCTTTCCAAACCGCGCTCTGGACGCGGCGCCGGTTGGCTTCGGACTGCAGTGTCGGGAGCAACCCGGTTTCGGCGACGACGCTGGCTTCTAACGAGGCGAGGTCGGCCAGTAGTGTGGCAAACGTTGGGGACATTAGACTAGGCAACGCGAGTTCGTCCATGATGGCTGACGCAAGGCTCGTCTTGGGATGCACCATCGTATGCAGCTCCTTCGCCGCATTGGCCACACGGAGCTCGACGTCGGACAAGCTCGCGACAAAGTCGGCGCGGTCGGCCGCATTCTTTTGTAGCGTGTCGAGAAGGACGAGCTCCGCGTCGCAGTTGCTCGTCGGCGACTTGTCCTTATCTTGGCTCTTTTGCGCCACGACCAACGACGCCAGAAGCATCTTGAGCTCGTCGGCTTCGTTCTGCGCGCATTGTGATGCCTCTGACAGATCGCCTATATCACGAGTAGTACCTGCAACATCTTCATCATCTTGGCAGCGCCCGTTTCCTGGTCATGAAAAGCCTTCTCGACCGAGTCGTGGTGGAATTGCAAGCGATCCACAAGCTCACGAATCCCCAAATCATCGTCGTCCCAGCTACATGCAACGATAAGTGTTTGGTGATGAACGCGAGATCCCAAACCGGTTGAGCTCAGGCACATAGTCGCCACTGGCTTGGACGTCCGGCTTGGCTTCGAGGTCTTCGGGCAAAACGGCCCCGTCAGCCTCGTTGACAGCCTTGGCTGTTTTCTTGACGACCGAGCCTTTGGTGTGGAGGTTGTTGAGGTTAAAGCCGCGCGCCTTGTCCTTGTAGCCGCCCGCGCTCGAGTGTTTGGCGACCCACGACTTGCGTCGAAAGTAGTAGAGACCACCAATCATACCTGCGACAACGCCAAAGAGCGCGCAGAGCAAACCCGCAATGAGGCCCCAGTTGGGCGCCATGATTATGTTGGAGCTAAAACAAGCGTTAACGTGAGTGTGTCCATCATGTATATGTAAACCTGGGCTTGGCGCTAAGGACAATCAAGTTGCCTTGGCTCATGGGCACGATCGGGCCATCGGTGGGGCACTTGACGCCCTACAGAAACGAGAGGGCTATTACGATTGCGGTAGTGAGAAATAGGCGTACCGTCTCCATCACGGTCACGATCGTCAACGCCGCGCTGTTGTTGCTGAGTGCAAAGACATAGGTGCCGGCCGCCGTAAACGTATACGCAAACGCCGATACAGAAGACGCGTTGGAGGCCATCGCCTCTTGCAGCGACCGGAACGGTCCATAGTCGAAGCTCGGGTTGGTGTTCATGAGCGAGTCCTTCATGTACACGGGGTACGACGCGCCGCTGATCGAGAAGAGAACCGAGTCGCTCTTTTGGAGACAGAGCATCGGGTTGAGAATACCGTTCGACTCTGTCAATCGGCGCCGCCGCGAAGTCCCCGGCAGCGCATTGCTGTACATGCCGCTAAACGCATTTCCGCCCACTTGCATGCTCAGCACTTGGCAACTCGTCGACGTATTGGTGTTGCAACTGAGACTCCCGGTAATCGCTCCTTGGTCGGCGGCTGGCACGGGCGTGTACACGTTGGTCGAGGGGTCGTAGTATTGCAGCGTGCTCGTCAGCGGGTTGAGCCGCAGCTGCGTCGTCGAGGTGCGACACGCGCTGTCGCACACCGAGTCGAGCGATGGCGCGTTCGTGCACGTGCAAATGCCAGAGGTGGCGAGGAACGTGCCAGTGCCGCCGTTGCAGGCCGATGCGCACGACACACTTGACGGATCCACGCAGCTTCCCGACGCCGACCGGACCTGAGTGGATCCGCACCGAGGGTAGACCACCGGCTGGCAGTCGGCCTGTACAGGATATATAACCATGCAATTAACATCAAGAACCAACGGTGTCGTCGCTGTCGGAGCGCAAGATGCCATTCGAGTCGTAGTACTCGTAGCCTGGTTCACAGATGCAGTAGCCGTCAGATTTTTGAAAGGCGCGGTTCTGGCCGACGCACTGGCACTGCGCCGAGCCAAGGGCTGCATTGGAGCTACATACCCATCGTGATCATACTGTCCCATCGATCGAGAGAGATTACCTCGTCGAGCACGGGTAGCACGTGGCCTGGCCCACCTGGTACTGGTACGTATTGGCCGCACATGGCGCGCACGACGTGTTCAAAGAGATGCCCAACGGCATCGGGTTGTACGTGCCGACGGGACACGGCTGCTCTTGGTACGTTCCATTGCCGCAGTAGTAGCCCTATTCTCGTGTAAAAAACGACACCGCATCGACGGGACGTACCGCAGGGCATAGATACCCATTGTCGATCGACGCGTTCCGGGGCGTGGGGGACGTACACCCTTCCGAGCAGACGTACCCTTCAGGGCACATGGTGCAGTTCGCGCCGTTGCCGTACGTTCCTTTGGGGCACAGCTGACACGCCTAATGCACGAATCGAGCCTTATCGTATGGGCGATGCGACGCACCTCGGCAAGGCTGCGGTAGAGCGACCCGTTCGGGCGCAGGAGTGAGAGAGACCCGAACGGACATGGAATTGGGCTGCTCGCTCGCGGCGGACAGTATGTCCCAAACGTGCACGCGGTTTGGTTGAAGGCGCCCATGGGGCAGTAGTAGCCCGCACTGCAAGGCACACCTGCTGTCGAGTTGAACGGACAGTAGTACCCCGGTGCACAGATCGTCATGTTGCCCGACCCGGACGGGCAGTAGAAGCCGGCTTCGCAAACGATCGGCGTGATGCTGCCCAACGGACACTCGTAGCCGGGAGGGCAGATGCGGCAACTGGCAACAGACGAGCCGCCCGTCGTCGGCAAGTACGTGCCGGCAGGACACGGGCTCGCGTCCGGCGCGCCGCGCAGACAGAACGAGCCGGCTGGGCAGTCGAACGCAGTGTCGTTGATGCTAGCGGTGCGGTTGCAATACCGACCGGCTTGGCATGGAATGCAATTTTCAACGGCGCTGGCGCCCGTGCTCGGATTAAACGTGCCTTTGGGGCACGGCTGCGGCAGTTGCGCTTGCGGGCAATAGAACCCCACCTAAACACACCATGAAGAGACCATGGGCAAGTTCGATTCGCACTGGACAGTCGACTGTCACGGCGCCGTCCAAGCAACTCTTGCCGGCGGGGCACTCTGCACAGTCGTAGAGCTCGGTGCCAAAGGGCGAGAGGCGGGACGAGTTGCCCGGACAAGGTAGCGGGTCGGTCGTATTTTCTAGCACCAAAGTCGATCATTATCGAGGTCGACGGCCCATGTCGTACGGGTGCAGTAGTAGCCAATGGGACACGCGCCGCCCGACCGCTGCTGCCACGGCAAGAGGCTTTGATTGTAGTTGAGCGGGTTGGGCTGGTAGTTGCCAAACTTGCAAAAGTAGCCACTCGCGCAAGGCCCTGTGATGGCTCCGTCGGTGCAGTACATGCCCGCGGGACACGAACTGCACTGGGATGCGTACTCGAGCCCCATCTACCAACAAGAGTTAGTTGCTAGCATACTCAGCTTGCTGCACCTGGGCGCCATAGGTTCCGTTCGGACAGAGCACGGGGGGACCCACGGGACAGTAGTACCGCTGCGGACATGGGCTCGGGACCGACGTGTTGCCAGAGCAATAGCGCCCCAGCGGACACGCATCGCAGCTTCTTTGGCCAGCAATGGCCGCGTACGTGTGAAGCGGGCACGCTTGCTCGGTGCCGTTGACGCAGAACGAGCCAGGATTGCAGAGCCGCCCGGTAACGCCGTCGACGGGGTTGGCGACACTTGCTCCGCCCAAGCACACCTACTTGCACTGTCAAGTCGATACCATCGCATTCGCCATACAAATCGATCGGAGCAGATGCCGCCCGTGCTGTCGACCGGCGTGCGCGTCCGTGCACCAAGAGTGCAATAGTACCCCGGTGCACACGGACCCGTCGGTGCCACTACATCCTGATGAGCCCCTTGAAGAATCGGCTGCGTACCTGTGGGCGGCAGGCCCGAGCAATACTGGCCAGGGGGGCACGAGGCGCACTCGAGGGAACTCGCAAGCGACGAAACGTTGCTGAGAGTCCCCGGCAGACAAGGATACTGCTGGGCGAACGTCGTGTTCATTGGGCAATAGTACCCTGCCGGACACGGTACAGGAATGACCGTTCCTGTGTAGCAGTACGACCGCGCGGGACAGCCAAAGCATGCCGCCAAGCCCGTAATGTTGGCAAACGATCCCGCAGCACACGGAACAGGAGCTGTGAGGACGCCCCCCGGGCAGTAGTGGCCGACAGGACACGTTACCTGCACATTGTTTCCGGGGCAATAGACCGTGGGTGGGCATGGCACGGACGGCAAGATCGTGCCCGTGTTGGGGCACGAGTAGCCCGCCGAGCAGGGCAGACATTGTGTGACATTGGCAAGTTGCTTGACGCTGGAGTATGTGCCCGACGGACAAGGAATCGGGTTGCTCGTGCCCGCGGGGCAGTACGTGCCAGGAGGACACTCGTTGCCAATGATGCCATTTGCAACGACTTGGCCCGTCGGCGTCGGAGTGTACGAGCCCTAAAACACAGTGTCTAGTGCACACACACCACACAGATTCATACCTGAACACAGTAAAAGCCAGGACTGCACGGACTCGCTTTTTGAAGATCTGACGAGGCGCAGTAGTGACCCGCCTCGCACGGCGTCGGGAGCGCTGTTGCGTTTGGACAGAACGTACCCACGGGGCACTGCCCCGCCCAGAGCTCTTCTTGGTCATTCGGTGACACGGCCGTCGCGCCCTT
>NW_008246077.1:833168-834953 GCF_000281045.1 Saprolegnia diclina VS20
GGGCATAGGAGTGGTGTTGTTGTGGCTTGAGGGCAGTAAAAGCCACGGGGACAAATGTTGCCGGTTGTACCATCCACAGGGCGAGGCGTCGAGGCAGCGAGAGAGCAATAGTACCCAGCATCACACACTCCCGACGGCGCAGTGAGTCCTGTGGCATTGGTGAATGTGCCACCAGGCGACGGAGAGCAGTCGTTCACGGATTCGCCCTGCAACGTCGGGCGGTATGTACCGATGGGGCATTTGGTGCCCGTGGCCGATCCCACTGGACAGTAGTTACCGGGAGGACAAAGCGACCCGAACGTTTGGTTGATGGGGTTGGCGATCGGGGAGCCTAGTCAAGGTGAGTCATATAAAATAGTTACGTGACAAACCTCCAGTACAGACGTAACCCGAAGCACACAAGCCCGTCGGCTGCGTCAGGCCCGTGGCGTTGCAGAAAGCGCCCGGGGAGCAAAGAGCGCACTGCGAGCTGCTCGTCAAGTTGACCACATTGCTGTACGTGGCGACGGGACATGGTTGTGGCAGGGATGTGTTGGTGGGGCAAAAGCTGCCGGCGGGGCAGCCGATCGGCACGGACGTATTTTGGGGGCAAAAGAATCCTGTGGGACATCCGAGGCAGCTCCCAGCGCCGAGAAGGGGGCTATAGGTGCCGGGGGCGCAGCCAACTGGGAAAGCTGAACCCATGGGGCAGTAGTTTCCTGGTGGACATGCAAAGCCCGTGACACCATCGGTGGGGTTGGGCACCGACGACCCGTCCAAACACACCTAGGACGGATGAGTATCGCTAACATGCGTCGTCATGGAGCGTGCGTCATACATAGCCAGGACTGCAGAGACCCCCCGTCGTATCGTTGGGTCGCGGACTAATAGCACGCTTGCTGCAGTAGTATGATGGCGCACAGAGCCCAGACGGTACATCTACTCGTCAAACGTCAGTCTTGCTGAACTCCACTCAATGCATTCACTTGTCGGGGCTTGGCCATTGCAATATCGGCCCGGCGGACAGTCGTCGCACTGCGCCGCCGACGGCAGCTGCGTTTGGTTGCTCATTGAGCCCGCAGGACACGCAAACTGCGTCGCGTACTTCGTTTGGCTGGGGCAAAAGTACCCCGCCGGGCACGGCAATGGTACTGACACGTTGCTGAGGCAGTAGAACTGAGGAGGACACGGCGTGCAAGCGCTCTGGCCCGTGTTGTTGGCAAACGTCCCTGCGGCACACGGTTGTGGCACGATCGACCCAAGCGGACATGCAAAACCCAGTGGACACGAGTGCTCCGCGCCGGTGACTTGCCCTCCGGGGCAGTACGAGCCGGCCGGACACAAGGTCGTCGAACTGACGAGGCCAGTCGTGGGGCAGATGAAGCCGGGGTCGCAAATCGAGCAGGACGACACATTGGGGAGCTGCGGTGAGGCGCCATACGTGCCGGCGGGGCATGGGCTGGGGTTGCTCGAGCCTTGAGGGCAATACGAGCCTTGTGGGCACTGGTTACCGATAACCCCAAATACATTAGTCTGTCCCGTCGGCGTCGGCGTGTACGAGCCCTAATCGAGCATGAACATCAAGCAAATTAGGTCTCGACATGCCTGAAGGCAGTAAAAGCCAGCTGTACAAGGCAACGTGGTAGCAATGTCGGGGCAGTAGTATCCTGCTTTGCATGGCGTCGGCTGGGACGAACCCGCCAGGCACGTGGCACCGAGTGGGCACTGGCCACCGAGTGGCCCCGTTTCGGGGGTTGCGTTCACCGCGCCACCCGTACAATAGTATCCACTCGAGCAGTTGGCAAC